>NW_022589771.1:6669032-6897395 GCF_004348235.1 Phoca vitulina | reverse complement strand
AGGCTTCCCGCGGAGCAGGGAGCCTGATGCGGGGCTCGATCCCAGGACCCTGCTTGTGTTCCCTCTCTTGCTGTGTCTCTCTGTCAAATAAATAAATAAAATCTTAAAAAAAAAAAAAAGACTATAAAATTAGACCTTTAATCCTCCATACCTCCTGCCGCACACAAAAATAACTTGAAGCTATACAGATCCAAATATAAAACACAAATTATAAAATTATTAAGAGAAAATATAAGAGGGGCGCCTGGGTGGCTCAGTTGTTAAGCATCTGCCTTCAGCTCAGGTCATAATCCCAGGGTCCTGGGATCGAGCCCCGCATCAGGTTCCCTGCTCTACAGGAAGCCTGCTTCTCCCTCTCCCACTCCCCCTGCTTGTGTTACCTCTCTCGCTATTTCTCTCTGTCAAATAAATAAATAAATAAAATCTTTAAAAAAAAAGAGAAAATATAAGAGAAAACCAATTACTACCTTCAGACAGACAAGGCCTTCCTCAACATGATACACTCTATTAAGAAACCATTTTTTAAAATGACATATTTCATTCCATAAAAACTATAATAGTCATGAATATCTATGCACTAAATGATACATGAACTATCTACACAAAACACAAACTACCAATGATGCAAGAGAAACACAAACACACCAGTAACAGAAGACTCTTAACACACCGTCATCAGCCACAGGTCAAGTGAACAGAACATTAAAATATAAATGACCTAAACAACAAATCGGTAAGACCGCTTGTAGGGATCTACATTTAGCATTACAATCTAAAAAGCAGAAAAAATGCTTTCTCAAACATGGAACATCCCAAGAAACTGATCATTTATTAGGTCACGGAGAAAAGGTAAGTTTCAGAAAGCAGAAATATTATATACAACATCCTCATCACAATACAATAAAATTAGGAATTTTAAAATAAAAATTTTAAAGAATTTTTTTCTGGAAATCAAAAAATGTCATGTTAAACTGTTGGGTGAAAGGGGCAATACAAACTGAAAGCAGAGACTTTCTGAAAAATGATTGAATCCTGGGATTTAAATTCCTATCTTTAATGACTTGTATCATTTAAATTGAAAATGAAAAGAAATGCATTCCCAACTCAAAAAAAAAACAAAACTAGAAAAAAACAAAGTAAATCTTAAGAAAGCAAAAGGAAGGAAATAAAAATGAAAGCAGAAATTAATAAAGTAAAAAACACACTAATGGTATGTCAGAAATAAAAATCCTGGTTCTCTGGGGAGAAAGAATCCACAACTACAAATAGCTAATTTAATCAAGGAAGAAAGGGGGAAAAGTACAAAATATACAACGAAGTAACAATGGGGAAATAACTCTTGCCACAGAGAGTATTTTAAAAGTCAAAAAAAGACCACTTTGCACACCTTTAAGAAATTAAATTTTATAACTTAACTGAAATGCATAATTTCTAAGAAAGATACAGTTTATCAAAATTGACGAATGGCTGTAAGAGAGCCATTTCCAAGGAACTGTCCTGTAAGAGTACCAAGTCCAGATGGTTTCACAGGAGAACCCCACCAATCCTTAGAGACCAGACTGTTCTAGTGCTACATTTATAAATTGTCTCAAAAATAGGAAATAAATGAAAACTCCAAATTATATTTTTGAAGCAAGTATATTATTGATACCTAAACCTGACAAACAATACGAAAAAACTTACAGACCAATCACTTGTGACCATAGATGCAAAAAAAAATCCTAAATTAGGTCAACAGACACCAATACCACATTAAAAAACTGATACTTTGACCAAGCAGTATTTTTACCACAAATGCAAGTATGGCTCAATAATAAGAAACCCATTAATATAGCCCAACGTATCAGTAAATTTAAGTGGAAAAAACCCCTATGATTATCTCCACTGAGTATGAAAAAGCCTTTATTAACAAAATTCAAGAATGTGTTCCTAATAAAGATCCTTGAGGAAACAGGAAGGGATGGATACCCGCCCAAGCTGGTGCCCGTTTCGCTCCGTCCCACAGCCAGCACCCTCCTCGTTGGACACACATCGCAGGAGCCCCCATGGAGGTCAGAACAAGGCAACGATGCCCACCGTCTCCACCACTATTTAACAATGGGGTAAAACAGAGGAAACAGCTGGAGGCCTAAGACCTGAAAGAGAAGAGATGACATGATGGGGACCCTGGGGCCTAGAGAACTAGCAATAAAACAAACTCAAACAGTAAGAGAATTTGCAAGGCTAACATGAAAAACATCAGCAGCCTTCACATACACAACAATAACCAACTAGAAGATGTAATGAGAGAGAAAACCCCATGGACGTCAGCAACAAAAGAAGGAAAATGCTTAGACATAAATTTAAGCAGAAACATGTAAACTCTATCATGAAGAAAAGCATCCCTACAATACTTTTAAAGGACACAGACGTGCACAGATAGAAAGACCTCCCTGGTTCAGGGTCAGAAGGTGTCCACACCATCAAGATGTTGTCTCTGCACACGGCGAATTACACACTCACCGTGGTCCCTATAAAAACCCCAGGAAGTTCCGTCTGGAACTCAGTAACTTACTACTGACATTCACAAGGAGAAGTACCCGTGCAAGAGCAAGGGAAAACCGTGACAAGGACGGGCCCGAGTGCGGCCTGGCCTACCAGACAGGAACACAGACCGTCCCCGCTGCAGGGCGGAAGCCACAATGCTGAGAGCACGGCTGCGCGGGTCGGAGGACTGAGCGAGGAGGCAGCTGCGGGGCTGCTGTCCGGAGCCAGGGCGGACGCCAGCACGCACCTGGACAGCGCAGCAGAGAGCCCTGGGGGCTGAGGCTCCGATCGGAGGCACAGCACCAAGCCCTGGTCTCCGAGACACACACCTTTCTAGCTCGTCTCCCGAAGGGCCAGCGGCCCGGACGCGCCCGCAGCACCAGGAGCAGCGGGGCTCTGGGAAGAAGCGGCCAACTCCAGGACAAGGGCAGCACCGGTACGAGAGCCCAGGATATCTTGCTGTGCCTGAAAGTTAGGGAAGTCCCTGAAAAGGACCCAGGGGCCGGTATGAAGTGACTCTCACTGGCCAAATCTGAGACGACCTGAGCATCACAGTGAGGACAATGGATGGCAAAGCATCACATGGGAGAGAAACCCACGGGGGCTCTTTCCCAGAGTAGAGCACCACTGATCAGCTTGGAGGAGGGCTGGTTGCAGCCCTCCATAAAGACTGGTTCAGGAAGAATCATCGCTGGGTGCTCAATCTAAGGGGAAAGCTGGACAAGGAGCAGGATAATCCTGTGGTCTTTTACAGTGGGCCCCCCAGAGATGGCTTATTAGTTGCAAGGGGAAAACAGTACCTACAGCATGGAGAAACCTTGACCACAACATCAAATCTAACATCACTGCCGAGGGGCCAGAGAGAGAAGAGGCACTTCAGGCCTAGGACAGCTGTGCTTAGGCCTGCTTACGGAGGGGGGTGGGGGGTGGGGGCCTTGGCTGAGGCCTGGGAACATGGATCATGGGATGGTTCCCACCACCACGTGACAAGAGGGCCTCACTGGGCACAAGCTCTTTGTACAAATACTATGGCTCGTACTGAACACCTGCCTTCCCTCTGGGAGTCTAGAGTTTTGGTACGAGCCAGGCAAAAGGTGCCCACGTGCCTGAACCCCAACAAAAGCCCTGGGTGCTGACCTTTGATGAGCTCCCTGGCAGACAACGTGTCTGCCATGTGTCGTCACACTCACTGCTGGGGGTATAAGCCCACCCTGCATGGCAGACTCCACTGAGAAAGGCTACAAAGCAAAATCCACAAAGGCAAAAGGGTTCAGGAGTAAGCTTCCAGTCCCTTCTTTAATCACACCACACTACTTCTGCATCCTCAGATTCAGGTGAAAATGCACAACACGGAATGATTTGTGTATGCTGGGTATCGCTAAAACAAACAGGAAGAAATGACCCACGGTGTTGTCTCTTAGTTCATGACAGGAGAATTCTGTCAAGAGTGACAAGCTTCTTTCTGGGTTCATAAATACACAGTTGCAAAGTACAAGTAAGGTGCCCGGACGGGCGGCCGCGGAGCGCCTGCCCTGGAGGTACCGTGACGGTGAGGAAGCAGGGCGGTCCCCCGCCCTCAGAAAGCCCACAGACCAGCAGGAGAGACCCACAAGAATGAAGTCGAGTAGCTATCATGACAGTGAATATCGGGGGTTCAGAAACAAAGCTGGGAGTAAATATTAGCAAGACCTAGAGGCCCCGAGGGCGCAGGGAGCTCACAAGAACTCAAAACGTGGCAAGTAAGATTGTTCCTGGTGGTTACCCAGAGGGCAACACGACAGGACCAGAGCAGAAGCGTGGAGCGACAAAGCCACAAGGCATCTGACGGTGGAAAGGAGAAAAGAGGACACCAAGTAGAGTCCATTAAAAAGTCAATTTGAAAAATTAGAGTTGTCTGAACAAAAGCTAGACCGGTGAATTCTTAATCCTATTCCAAGGCATTTTCTGGTCATTTCTTCTCCCTCCATGAATACTTACACAGCATTCCGTCCAATAAATATGAAGGAAGGGGAAGGTAAGCAGGGCTTTGTTTCCTTCTTTGGGCAGCAGCTCCTCTTTGAATTGAACAAAGTTAGATTCTAGGTGAATCATCTTTGGAGCCCGGCCATAGGACCTACAAACAATTTTTAAAACGTCACTAAGAAAAATGACTACAGAAGGTTCAGCAGAAAGAAAAGGGGAAAAAAAAAAAAAATCCAACAATAATTTAATCATATCCATGAATTCAAAAGTACATATATGGTATTAATCCTGAATTATAATGATAATACTCTGTCCAAAAGGATTCTATACACTATCTCAGCAAGGTTCATGTGTACGTGTCAAAGCTCCCTCTCCATCAAGACTTTCACCTTACTCTGACACATGCACACCAATATCTTACTTAACCAGGGCTCTTTGCAACAACACAGACTTCTGAGAAAAATGGATATTACTTGGAGTTTCACTGAATCTCTAAGTCACTATAAAAAAAAAAAAGATTTCCAAATGTCAAAAGCGCAGTTTGAAGATATGAAAGCTTTAAACTAAACAAATACTTTTATGATCACCTGTATGACCCAAAACAGAGTGGCCCACCCACCCCCCACTCTCCCCTCAGGGAGGAACACAGAGACAGCCCGCAGGCTGCAGACCCCCTATCTACGGCTATCAGGGCATGGCTGCCACTTCACTATACTTCTAAAAAACACATTAGGCTGCATACATCTTTCCTCCACACTTGTATTTTTCACTTCTAGTAGCTGTCTCTCTGACACATCTCTAAGCTGGATTCTTGTATTTTTTGTCCGATCTAAGGGGTCTAACACACTGAAACTAACCATATTTAACATGATTATGCTGATGCTTGAACTTGTGTACTTTCTATTTTCAGGCTCTCTATTTTTCCCTATCCTTTGTGAGACTAATCAAGTTTTCTTTTTCCATCCTTTTTCTCTGCTGGTTTGAAACTTTAACCATCTATTTCTATTCTGCTGTTGGTTACATTTTTATTTTTAATATGCATAAACTTAAATGTTTCTTTTAAAGACTAGAGTAAATGTCTCCCCTCTCCTTGAACAAGACAAGTACACTTTCTTCTCTCTGCTTTCTTCCCCACATCTAAAATTTTAGATTTCTTAATTTTTAAAAGGACTAATATCTTAAGTTTAGCAAAATACTTTTATGACTTGTTTGCTGGTGACTGCTTCTTTCATCTGAATTCTGGGTTCATTTTCCTTCCTGTTGAGATGTGTCCTTTCATTATTTCAGGGTGGTAAGGTCTGTGACCATACTTTATTTCTCAACTCTGTGCATGGCGTGGCAGGCAATGAACACAACATGAGAGCGGCCGTCCGGAGCACACGCATGAAGCTCTGGGCAGCCAAAAGTGACCCATCCTGGCCCCAGATGGCTCCCGGGCCTTCGAGGGACAAACCCTGTCAGTCCTGCCTCAGCAAGGCCCACCGGCCCACGGGCAGGGAGAGGGGGGCTGACTCAGTCCTCCCTTCCGCCTGTGAGGTTGAGTAGCACAGACTTCTAGGTTGAAAGGCGTTTTCCATCAGTACTTTGAGAAGCGCTGGCTCTTACGCTGCATTTTCAATGTTGTAGAGACTGCAGATCTGGTTTCCTTTTCTGTCTGTTTTCCTGGCATGGCTTTTGGTTTGCTGTGTTTTGCTTTCATTGCATGGGACTTTTCGTGGGCTCCAGCAAGCCCCTGATTCACCTCTGGGAAAATCCTGACCTTCATTCTTCAGATACTGCCTGTCCCCCGTTCTCTGTCCTCTGCTCTGAAACTTCCGGTTGTCCCCCCATCTCAGCATGTCCCTGTGTCCCCCTCTGCAGCTCTGGGCCCCCATCCCCCATGCTGTGCGGCAGGGCTTCGCAGCTCCATCTTCCCACTCCCCGACGTGCTCTCCTCCACACGGCGGTTCAGCACATCTAGGAAAATCTCGGCTCCAAGCTTAGTCCCAAGATCTACTCAATTAATTGTACATTTTGATCACAGTCACATGTACCTGCTTTAACATGTCAAATAGTATCAAAAGGCCTTTCTCTCACTCTCTCTCTCACACACACACACACACACACACACACACCCGCAGCTGCCTACCCTGGCCTCCATCCCTCCCCTCCTGTACTAGTTTTCCTAGAGCTACTCTGACAAGTTACCACAAACCCAGAGGCTTAAAACAACCTTAATTCTCTCCCAGCTCAGGAGGCCAGAAACTTGAAATGAAGGAGTCGGCAGCACTGGCTTCCTCTGGACACTCTGTGGGAGAACTCCTTCCTCGTCCCTCCCGCCTCCCGGCAAACCGCGGTGGTCCCGGCCTGTGGCCCCTCACTGCGATCTCTGCGGCCATGTCCACATGGACTGCTTGCTCCTCTGCGAGCGTGTGTCTTGCTGGGATGCCCGTCACTGGATTTAGGGCCCACACCACTCCAGGATGATCTCATGTGATCCTTCACTCAAATACACTGCAAGATCCTCGTTGCAAATAAACTCACACTCGCAGTTCGAAGATGGACGTATCTTCTAAGGGCCACCATTCAGCCCACTGTATCTCCCCGAACGCTTTCATCTTAGACACGACGTCCAAGTGTCCGTGACGGAGGAGGCAGGCTCAGCTCTGCCCCCCGCCCTCCCAGCTGCCCTCTCCCCACCGACTGTCGTCCCGACGCCGTGGCCCCTCTTACTGAATGCAGCAGCACACTCTTGTTACGCAGCTTTATGATGTGCTTTCGTCTTCCTGCGTTCTTCGTTCTCTCAGCCCACAGAGTCCATTTCTGGTTCTTCCCCAGCTCCCTCCCCAGCTCCCGGACAGAACTGCAAACCCCGAGCGCCAGCCGCGCAGTCAAGCCTCAGCGGCCCCGCCAGGCCCTTCGTCCAGGGGGGCGTCCCTCAGAAGGCCTCCCGCACCAATCGGGAAGGCACCGTGGGGACGCGGCAGGTCTCTTCCTGGGGCCCTCCGGTTTGTCCCGCCATGAATTCCCTACCCTCCTGCCCGGGGAGCTCTGCCACCTGGCCGCACCTGGTCAGATGCACCCTGGCCCTCCTCCCCGCTTCCTGCGCTGCCTCGAATCCACGGGGCTGGAGCTCGTCGGTCCGCAGTGAGGGCCGAAGCCGCAGGCTCCCGCGGAGGTGGCCCCACGCCGCCTGCCCCCTGCCGGCACGCTCCAGCCTCGCCTGCTGCGGTCCTGGGCCCCGTCACCTACTGCGGTCCTGGGCCCCGTCACCTGCGTCTCCAGGAGCCGCCTCTGCGGGTACAGGATACACAGGCTCAGCCTCCTCTCCCGAGGCCGCTCGTCCTTCTCCAGGGAAGGTGGCCAGTCTCCACTGCGTCACCCACACCCCTCTCTGTCCCTGCGCCCCCATGCCCCTTCGGCCCTTCCTCCGGCTCAGGCAGGTTCAGGAAGGCGAAGAGATGAACGCACACGAAATCTACAGTCTCTCCTTGTTTCCTCATAACCCCTTGTCTTGTTTCATGGACACACATCTTTGCTTTTGTCTTTCTGTATGTTTAAATAATGTGTATTAGAAATCCTCTGCAGACTCCCCCATCTCTCCAGACATTAAGTCCTCCACTGAGTTATTTTCTCTTGTGACAGCACGGGGCCTCCTCAGATGTTGAACAATTCTCCCACTTTCTATCTGCTCTTTATATTGCATTTAATTACTAAATTGAAAAAATTACTAAATTGAAAAAATGCGCTCCTTCTAACATGGTATTAGACACAAAAATGAGACTGGACCCCATCTCTGGTGAGTCACCCCCAGAAAGCCACATCAATTCTTCATGTGGCAGGGTACACACTGGTGGTCGGAGGGAAATAATGCAGCAGGAACTGGAACTACAAGAGCATGAATGACAACCGGAAATTTGTATACACCTTGATTAAAATCGGAATCCCTGTACTAACAAGTCAAACTCCAAACATTTTCTAGTAATAATAGCTAATCTTAGCAGAAATAAGTTTTCCAATAAGATAATTCAAATGTGGACTACTTCTCCGAACAAGTCAAGAGATGAACAATCACATACAAAAGGACAAATGGGATGGCTGGTCTGGTTTCCCCCCTAATTTTTAAATACCATCTTTCCACATACTTCCTCATCCTTAAGAAAGGAGCACAGGAGCTCAGGGTGGAGAGAGGCCTTGCTGAGACTGTAGGTAAAGGCCATGTGTTCTGCTCTAATGTGGAGTCTGAGTCATGTCTCCTTTCCAAAACTCCTGTGCCTTTAAGACACTCTGATGCAGACTCTTAAGTCTAAGGAACAAACTGAGGGTTGCTGGAGGGGTAAGCGGTGGGAGATGGGGTAACCGGGTGATGGGCACTAAGGAGGGCACGTGACGTGATGAGCCCTGGTGTTATATGCAACTGACATATCGCTGAACTCTACCTCTGAAACTAATAATACACTATATGTTAAACTGAATTTAAATAAAAAAAATTTTTTAAGAAAAGATACTCTGAGGTACCATGAGGAATCAGAAGTCATTCCTATAAAAGAGGGCCTTTAACTCAAAACAACTCTCGTTTCTACCACCCTCTGTCTCAGTAAGAAAATCAACATATTCCTTAAAAAGTGAGGCCCACAGATTATGTGATACGTTCAGTTTCTTTACAAGACACTTTACAACTTAGGCTTTAACTTTTACTCCCTCACTTGCTCACAGAAATGTCTACAAAACGAAGAGAGAGATGAAGTCAAAGAACAGATATGCTGCACCTTCTCCATTCCATCGGTTCTCTTGGAAGCTGCTGGGAAAGCGTTGGATAAATAGACGTAAATAAATTCTGATCTCCAGCACCTACAACGGGAACAAAGAGAAATCCAGTTACGACATTTTTAGGTGAATACAGGCAAAATGGGCTCTGAAATTTATTGAACTGGTAATTTTAGACAATTTTATATTTAGTAAAATGACATCACAAAACAAGATTGTTTTATACCTTTAAATAACTGATCTCAAGAAAACCCAGCACTTGACGTCCACAGTCTAACTTCACCTTTACAACACCTGCACGTGGTCCAAACGATTTTCCCCAAGGAGACTGAGGATCAGGGAATGAGGCTAGGAAACGCTGAGCACCCTGCCTAAGGCCACAAAGCTAAGCAGAGAGGGAGCTGGCTCAGGTCCACCAGCTGCCTCCCGAGTGTGTGACCTACAGCCATGGCTTTCTCCTGCCTCATGCGAATAGCCACAAACGTCACGCAGACAAGGAAACCCCAAGAAGTGAACGTGAGCTTCTTCACCAAAATAAACTCAATATGCATCCAGATGCTGGCAGGAGCTAAGATACACACCAGACACTCTGTGCGCACGACACACGACACCTGCTGGGCCTTCTCCGAGTTAGCCCTCCGGTAACTGCCAAGGCAGGCGAGCACCAGCCCATTTCACAGATCAGGAAGGTGAAGCCTGAGAGGCCAACGCGTTGGGAGCACAAAACTAGCTCATGGCGGGTCCTAGTAATGAATCCAGGCGTGTCTGACTTCATGCTGCAGGCTCAGTTTTTAACTCAGCTCTTTTATCTTAGCTTTAACAGAACTGGAAAGTCCATTAGCTCTCATAAAATGATAGGATAACCACATTATACCTAAGCTCAAAAAGGACCTTTTAATATAGATGACTCAAACTCTTACACTGGAGGATCCTCAAACTTTAAGCAAAACCATTATCCAAATTGCTTTTGTACTGATCTTAAAGAAATCATTGGGAATTGATGTGGGCCATTAACACATTTGCTTACTTTGCTAACATGAACATAAAAAAAAAAAAAAACCTCCCCAAAACCATATAACGTTATCAAGTCACTGCGGAGAGTGGTGATGTTTCTGAGCAGTGGAAGGAACGTCAGAGGTGGGGGCAGGGTGACATAACGGGCAAGACCCTCGGCCGGGCCTTCTCCGCACCACACCATCTCCTAGCTCAGTGTGCCTGGGGACACCACCACCCCGCCTGGGCCTCAGAGGGCCGCCTGTGAAGTGGGAAATAAGAACACCTTGGGCTGTGGCGAAGGTCAAATGAGTCAACACAAATAAATAACCTTGAACCCCAGGCCTGACACAAAGTAGTTTGGGTTACTCTTACTACATATTTTGTTAAAATAAAAACAATTCTTATGTTTTAACTTTTCATTTTTCATTGTATTCATTTATTTGGTAGTCCTCTTAGAAATCATTAAAGTAAGAAAATAATCAGTTAGCCTCAGATTTCTTATCTTGGATTGCCAATCCTATTGCCTCCTTAAAAGGGTCCAAGGTTAATGTACAAAAATGACAACTCTTCTGCTGAGTAGCAATCAGGGAGAGCATGCGGAAGCTCTCTTCTGCTTCACTTGTGTTCACTCGTCCTCGTAACAAAGTCTCACATGAGTACACATGGGTACAGACAGCCTCGCAATAAAACTCATCTAAATGGAGACCATAAAGTAATTTTTCTTATACTCTCTCATGCAATAAATCTTTAATTTGTGTCCTAAATTTAATTTTAAAAGATTACAGGTCAACTAGCACAGTAACTGTGGACTTAATGTGACTGTTTGACCTCAGTGTCTTACAAACAGAACTGTGTCCCCCACAAAATTCATGTTGAAATCCTAACCCCCAGTACCTCTGAATGCGACTGTACTTGGAAATCGGGTCTTTAAAGAGGTGATTCAGTTAAATGAGGTCCTTAGGGTCTTCAGGCCCTGATCCAATCTGACTGATGCCCTTTAAAGAAGAGAAAATGTGGACACACAGACACTAGGGGTATGAAAAGCTCACGTGAGGACAGAGAGAGAAGACAGCCGTCTACACGGCAAGGAGGGAAAGCCTCAGCAGCCAACCCTACGGACACCTTGATCTTGGACTTCCAGCCTTCAGAACTCAAGCTGCTCGTTCGCTTGCTTCAGCCTCACAGGCTGTGCCCTTCAGCTGCTCGGTCACAGCATCCCAGCAGACTAACACTCTGCCCCCCGATCTAGATTTGAAGGTCAAATTTTTCTACCCCACTGAAGCTCTACACTGACTGAGAACGAAGAAAAGCTACCCTGATTTTCCAGAATGCACACCCATTATTATCCTAATAGCCATCAATCTTTATATCGAGTATCATGCAACCCTGAGATGCCCCTGAACGCGGGCTCCAGGGAGCCGGAGCACGAAGGAGAAAGGAGAGTGTAGGCACAAACCTCCGAAGGAATTACATCTCAGCTTCTGTGATAGGTGACTGAATTAACAAGGAGAATACTTAGGAGAATCCCCAACAGCCTAATCACAACGTTGACAAGTCCTTAGAGCTTTGAGGTCTGAACTAGAAGACAGAGCAACTTCCTGGCTGACGTCTGTTAGGAAGTAGCTACTAAAAGCAAAAATGAGGTTTTTAAGACTGATGCGCCCAGCCTCAGAGAACGCTGTTTAGAAAATTGCTGTTTATTTTTCCACCTCAAGAGGCCCTATTAAAAGACTGAAGTCAAGGTATTTATCCTAACAACTAAGATCCCTTTTTGTGTTTGTGAGATAGGAGAGACTCCTCAAAATAACTAATAAGGGTAATTCAAAGCATAACCCCATTAACATAAACCTCTCTCTCCTTGCGTGTGTCTAATACGCCCCTGTTCTCATCATTATAGGGGACATATGGAGATAGGAGGGCTGGGGGCGGCTCCAGGGGTGTGCAGACCCCCACAGGCACCCTCCGCCCTGGCCAGTATCCGAGTACGGCAGCACCCTGGCAGGAGGGGCGGGGGGCACAGGGACAGGCAGAGAAGCCACTCAAATGTGAAGGGAAACATGGGGACGGTCGCCCTGCTGGGAAGAGAGGGACGCAGGCACTCAGGGTGCTGCCCGGACCTGCCAGGCACCTGCTCCAGGCTGCGAAAAGCCCAGCTCAGACACTCCCCCACAACGAAGGCAGGCAGAGTCCCAGGTTTCTGATTATATGAACCTGCTTTCTTATTTCTGCCAGTAGTAACTGGATGCAGTCAGATGACTGGCCAGACCTCTGCTACTTCCTGAATTCTGAGATTTTTAGCAGCATATATTTATATGTATTAATCATGTAATTTAAAACTTTTTATGCTAAAAGCAGATAAGACTGCTAATTAAACACGGAAGGAAAAAGAATTCAAAAAATATTTTTCAGTGATTTAAGCACAAATGGGTCCTATTTCAACAAATTCAACATTTTTCTTACACCTTTAAAACAGAAGGAAATGGGAACTCCCTTATAGAGAAAATAATTAGTAACTTGTATCAGCATAAAAAGACACATGTGTCCAGTTGACAAAATATAAATAACTACAGATATAGATGTATCACTTGGATTTGAGATCACCAACAATAAGACTGTAAGAAAACAGCTGTTTTTTGAAATAACTCTAATCTTCAAAGAAGTCAATCATAGCAAAAATAGAAACCTGCAGGCTAGACGATCTTTTCTGACCCAAGAAGCTGTCACTGATATGAGTCTAACCAACGTTTTAACAGCAGGCCCAGCGGAACCCCCCCCCACTCCCACCCCGGTCCCAGGCTGCCCGCACAGTCCTACACCATTTGCATTAATCCCCGGCAACCTGAAGAACAGTGCAAACTTTCACTTTCGATCACTTTAGTTTAGGGTCAGCTAGAACTACAAAGTCACAAAGTTATTTAATGTCAAAACATCTTTGAAATTCACATTTTTAATTCTTAACACTAGATGGCAACGGAACAGAATCAACACTAAGTTGACTGAGTACAAGACTTGAGGATGTCCTGCTTTGCAGGAAGATACCTCCAACAAGACAACCAATCAGCGCTTTACCTTGTTGGAAGTCTATGTCCAAACCAAACAGTCCGGCGGGGTTCTATTTGAGGGACGAGATGACAAGGGTGTTCACTTTCTGCATTTCAGGAATACAGGATATCCCTAAACTAAAAGGTACATATTCTCTCTAACATAAAAGAAAAATGTATTACCTACATTCAAAAAGCTATAAATTGGTTGTTACTAATGTTCCTATAATGTTTATGCAACAATTTTTTGAAGATTTTAGGACTCAATTATGACATTTAGATTGAATTTGGCACTAAACGGTCTACAGAAAAAGTAGCTTGAATTACCAAATGTGGTTTGAGTGCTCGACAGCTATAAATTATGTCTCGGGAGAAACACAAGGCTAAATTGAAAAGTTACTCTCAGTTGGGAAGGACACAGGATTTTCATGCTTGTAGAATCATTACTCCCCATGACTTTTTTTTTTCCCCAGACATGTTAAGGGCATTTGGAAAACTCTGTCCTGGTCCTGCTTTCCAGAATGTTTGAATATGCTACTTTACAAGACAAGGGAGGAAAAGGTCCACGAAAGATAAGGTTGCTAATCAGGTGATTTTAAATAACGAGATTATCCCGGATTATCCAGGTGGGCCAATGTACCCAGAGGGGGCGATATTCAGTGGGGAGGAGGGAGGCAGAAGAGCCAGAACCTAAGTGTTGGTATCATGAGAAGGACTGAACTGGTCACTGCTGGCTTTGAAGATGCAGGAAGGGCCATGAGCCAAGGAACGTAGGCAGCCTCTAGAAGCCGGAAAAGGACAAGGGAATGCATTCTCTCCTAGAAGTTATCAGCCCTGCCAACCTCTTGATTTTAGCCCAATGAGACCCATTTCAGACTTCTGACCTCCAGAACTCTAAGATAATACATTAGTGTTATTTTAAGGCACTGAGTCTATGTAATTTGTTACAGCACCCACAAGAAAAATTAAAGTGTTTAATTTAAAAAAAAAAAAATCTACAGAATACCTTCCTTCTGATGCTGCAGGAGGGCTTGCTCAGCTGCGGAGGGCGTGGCGCCAGGTGAGAGCTAGCTAAGAGAAGTCCGAGGGGCCATCCGTTTGCTGCCAACACAGACTGCACGGCGGGCCTGGACACCGTCAACACTTGGCACACACTCACTCTGAACTCACAAGCCAGCCTGAGGAGAGAGGGCCACTCCATGGACTGGAAACCAAGGCCGGAGGTCAAGCACGGAAACCTGCTCGATGACAAAGCTGGGACTGATTCACCTCCAGCCAGCCTGGCTCTGGACTCAGTATTCTTCTCTACCTCCCTGGGTTGCTTCTCTGTTTCTTAATTTTGCTGTTTGCTAATTAATCTGCACAGAGGCTCTGTCGATGCTGCTTGGCTGAAGGTACAGGTTCCAGAAGACCTTCCATCAATAGTGAACATTTCTGTCATCTGCTTACCAGTTACTAGCCCGTAAACATGCAAAGCTGTGAAATCTTAACACGAAAATATAAAAGGATCAGGACACTGTAACCATGAGAAAGTGGCAGAGAAAAACAAAAGGTTTAGCTGATTTACAACTGATGGGTAGCTTTCCTCATAATACATACATTTCCAAGATCAGTATTTTTATTTGGAGATTTACGTTGGGTAAAAGATCTTAAATCACATTTATAAATATTTGTTGATACGCTCATACAATATAATTTTTCTTCCAATTCTTTAGTATAATCTTAGTAAAGGGAAACAATAACTTTTCCAGTAAAACACATCTCCCACTGTATCCTAAGCTGTTGAAGACATCCAGATTCTTGGGCGCCTGGGTGGCTCAGTTGGTTAAGCGACTGCCTTCGGCTCAGGTCATGATCCTGGAGTCCCGGGATCGAGTCCCGCATCGGGCTCCTTGCTTGGCAGGGAGTCTGTTTCTCCCTCTGACCCTCCCCCATCTCATGCTCTCTCCATCTCATTCTCTCTCTCAAATAAATAAATAGAATCTTTAAAAAAAAAAAAAAAGACATCCAGATTCTTTTAGGTTGGGCAACATCTTAATTTAAAGGCATCAGGTTTACCCTGCAGGACTCCACAGCCCCTCCCCATCCCCCTACCCTACCCCACCCCCTGCACTAAGGGGGTGGCAAAGACGGGATGGATTGTAGCTCAACATAAACAAGTGCTGAGGTAAGAGACCTGCATTTGGAGCGCTGAGTGTCTCCCCTCTGAGGACCTCCTCGCGGGGACTCTAGAAGCTACATGGCCATGGAGTGGCTGGACTAGGACGACCAATTGGGATGACCAATTTCAAGGCCTTCCAAGCAAGGGATCCTATGATTCTACCTTTGAACAAATAAGTCAAAAGAAATATACCTTACCCAGCCTTTGTTTTATAGAAAAGTTTTCAGAAAGAGCCATTCTCTAAGTATGCTGTTAACAAAAGAAAGCTACAGTTCACCAGGGGGCAGTGCATTCCTATTTGAAAACAAGGGTTAAAGAGAGCACTGTCATTAACCCTAACGATGCGTGTACCTGCCCACAGACCACCACGAATGAATTGTTCCTCAACAGCTTTTGGTAAAACAGACTTTCAAATGAATGATAAAAACATCCAAGGTCACAAACTGGGAAGTCAGGTCAGCCTGCTCAAACATGTGTAAAGCGCATGTGCTATACTCTTGTATAACATCAGCACAGTGATGAAAAGTAATTAATGCTTCAAACTGGTAGCTCTTTCATGGGGAAAACCAAATGCATCATCATGGAAAATGGAAAACCTCGCCAGTGGTCCTCCCAGAGTAACTGCACAGAAAAGGCTTTCACGGGGCGCCTGGGTGGCTCAGTCGGTTAAGCATCTGCCTTCGGCTCAGGTCATGATCCCAGGGTCCTGGGATCGAGCCCCACATCTGGCTTCCTGCTCCGCGGGAAGCCTGCTTCTTCTTCTCCCTCTGTCTGCCGCTCTGCCTACTTGTGCTCTCTACCTCTGTTAAATAAATAAATAATCTTTAAAAAGAAAGAAAAGGCTTTCACATTTGGGGGTTGGAGGTGGGGAGTGAGGTTCATGACAAAAAACAAAAAGATCCAGACGTTATCCAGATTCTAGAAGTAGAAGCCAAGGCTTAGTCTGTGCCCTAAAATTACTGGGCAACGGACTCCCGTTTCTGTGTATACACACTGCCCTCCCTTCATCGCGAGGCACACATCTGAGAAGAAACAAGGGAGCCCTCCCTCAGCTCTGTACTGCAGAGGCCAAGTTGAAAGAAAAGTAATTCCTACAGTCAACACGATGAGGATGATGGGGATCGCCTTTATCTGATTGTCAGCTGTCCCGCCAAAACGCCCATTTTCGATCACGTTCCAGTAAGTCCTGCCATTTCACTGCTGGCAGGCAAGTGATGCCTACTCCTTCCGGCTTCCGGCTTCGCCCCTGACCCTCACTGTGGCACCACGTGCACATGGTCGCCTTCCCACACTGCTTCTCTCTCTCTCTCTCTCTCTCTCTCTCTCTCTCTCTCTCGCAGTAGCCAGTCTCTGTAACAATTACTCCCCCCGGGGTGTGATCAAAGGGGAAAAAGTATAGTATATGTTAGCAATAATCGAATTATATACTGTGGGAGTTTGCAGAAAAGGAACCAAAGCCTATACAGAGAGACCAATCGCAAGATATGAAGTCCCAAAGTCTTTTTCTTTTTCAACATGAAAGACAATTCAGCACACACCGAGAGCACCAAAAGATCTAAGTAAACACTTCTAACCAGGAGGCCAACAGTCCTGTTCTCCGTTCTCTGGAGCTCAGAGACCAAATACAACCTAAAACTGAGGAGTTGAAACAGAAAACAAAGGATGGATGGGTGCATCTAAATATAAGAGCACTGAAGAATTAACCCTTTAACGGTTTACAGATTTTTAAATAAAGGAAATATAGGATGATTGTAGCAGTCTGAATCACAGCATTTAGAAGTTCAAGGGATCTTGCCTGCTCCAGGCCCACCCCTGCCCTGGGGCTCTGGAGAGACAGGCTCCTAAAACCTCTCTTTCCCCAGAGCTCCCAAAGACCACTTTCTCAGTGAGGTCTAGCTGCAGCTTCCAAAAGGCTCACCATTACGGCGGGGAATTTAGCAATACCTGGCAAAATTACGAGTTTACCACAGCCCCAGCAATCCCTGAAGGAATCCATCCCAACAGACGCACCACAAGGCTATTTGATTCAGGACTATTTGAAAGAACAAAAGACAAAACCATTCAATTCCACGGACAGGACTGGAATAGAATAAAGCACAGAACATCCACAAACCACATAACAGGAGTTCTACAGGACTATAAAAAGCAACAGGAAAGACCTCCAGGAAATGTTGAGAGAAAAAGCGAAGGGGGGGAAATGTGTCTTGGTCTGTAATCTCCTATCTAAGAAAGGGAAGTACAAATGCATATGAATTTTTTTTTTGTATGGCAGGAGAATATTTAGATGAGGGAAGGGTCAGGGTGGGGAGGACAGAAATCTACGCTACATACCTTGCATGGAAGATCTGGTTTTGAAAGCATGTACATGTTTTATATAATTATAAAACAAAGTTACATTTTAAAAAAGCTTTCCCTAAAAATATCAGAAAAAAAGAAAACAAATGGAGTTAAATGCATGCACGGCTAGCAGCACAGCCACAGAGAAAGAGCTCGGACAAGGCTGGCCGTCAGACCGTGCGCTCCTGGTGGGAGACGTCCAAATGCCACAGAGAACCACTGAAAGCATTTTAAATCTGTGCTCACGAGTCACTGTTGATGGCGGAGTGACAGAGACCGTATAAAGTGGGACCTACAGCATCCGCTAGGTGTTTGGGAGAAATGCTTTGCTGCCAGGCCCAACCTGGCCTGCGGAATCAGAAACTGGGGTGGAACCCGGCGTCAGGTTCTAACAAGCCCACTAGGGGATTCTGATGCAGCTCCAGTTTGAGAAGACTCTACCTCTGTCGTCCCCAAGTATCCACAGAATGGGAGGAAAGAAAACACGGATGATCCAGCAGTTCATTAAAACCCCCAAGTCCTGAAATTGAATCACAAAGACCAGTGTGAACTTACGGTGTACTTCACCTTTGAATTCCCGCTCTGTGCCATAAAAAGAAGACCCAGCAGCAGCCAGCAGCCCAAGCATGTAGCCTGGAGTCTTGAAAAACCTTTTCCCACTAAAAAGAAGCGGGGCTTCCTAGAGAAATGGCTGACTCCAGGGCCAAGGCTGGAAACGAGTCTGGAACACATTAACACAACAGAGAGCAAAGAAAAGAACAAAAGATTCCTACAACTTGGAGGCCAGCTAAGTTGGCAAAGATGGAACCACCTGCCCGTCAGTAAGGACAGCACCGGCCACGGACTGAAACAAAGCAGGTAGGTTTAAATCCTTAAATTCATAATAATACTTAAAAAAAAACATGGTAACTGATCACCACTGGAGGATACTCACTTTGAGTGAACCAACTCACTATACAGAGGAAGTGAGTGAGGCATTAGTCTGCCTTTCCTACACAAACCACACCACTGGATAAGCAAGGAACACACATATACACTTTTTTTTAAAGATTTTATTTATTTATTTAAGAGAGAGAGCGCGCACGTGCCCACAAGCAGGGGAGCGGCAGAGGGAGAGGGAGCAGCAGACTCCCCACGGAGCAGGGAGCCCGGTGTGGGGCTCGATTCCTGGGCCCGGGGCAGGCGTTAAACCGACTGAGCCACCCAGGTGCCCCCACATACACACTTCCTACAGACACATTTCCACTAACAAATGAAGACAAAACGGGGACATTAGAATCTCACCATTCTGCACCCCACGGGGCACAAGCGACAGCAGAAGGGCGGCTCCCATCGGAGAGACACCAGCAGAGCCTCCGTGCCACGGGTGGAGACACGCCACCAGCTGGGAGACAGGCTTGCCAAAAACATCCAACCCGAACCTGACCCAGCCTCTGGCTCCAAGGACCACATTCCAGGAGACACAGAACCCTGAGGACAGAGGACACAATGGGACGCAGCTGGCCAAGTGGGGGGAGTGAGCATGACACGGTCACCGGACAGAACCCGGGCTTCTCGGGAAACTGCCAGGAACAAAAGGGAGACGGAGGGAAACCCGCGATTTGAAGAGAGACTGAGAGCACGATCTCAAAACCTTATTTGGATACCAATTAATTCAAAGAGCTTATAAAAGAAAAAGACATTGAAGACACACTGAAAATGCTGAATATTTGATTTTAGGGAAAATTTTTTAGATGTGATAAAGGCTTTATAGTTGTTGTTTTTTTTTTTCAAGATTCCACCCATTTATTTGACAGAGAGAGACACAGCGAGAGAGGGAACACAAGCAGGGGGAGCGGGAGAGGGAGAAGCAGGCTTCCTGATGAGCAGGGACCCGATGCGGGGCTCGATCCCAGGACCCTGGGATCATGACCCGAGCTGAAGGCAGACGCTTAACGACTGAGCCACCCAGGCGCCCCTATAGTTGTTTTTAAAAAGTCCTGATCTTTTAGAGATACGCTGTCTTGAGGGACACACACTGTCTCAGCTCAGGCTGCCAGGACAAAATAAATACCATGACGGAGTTTTCTCCAACACCAACATCAACTTGTTTTCTCCCAGTTCTGGAGCCCAGAAGTCCAAGATCAAGGTGCTGGCCATTCAGTTCCAGGTGCCTAATGTCTTCCTGGTTTGGGGCTTTCCTCAATGTGCGTGAGGAGGGAGGGAGCGCACTCTTCCTCCTCTCATAAGGCCACTGGCTCCCTCCCCGGGGCCCAGCCTTTGCCCTCTTCCAGCCCACTCACCGCCCAAAGACCTCGGCTCCAAATACCGGCACACTGGCCATCAGGGCTCCAGCCCACGAACCGCGGGGAGGGGAGACAAACCTTCAGTCCATTACACACGCATGTGCGGGTACATGATGTCATACTAGGGCTCTGCTTCAGAAGCACGCAGGACTGGAGGGAACGGGGTAGAGAGAAGCAAGACTGGCCAATTCTCCCAACTGCTGAAGTTGGGGGATAGGTTTGTGGGGTTTCATTACACTACTCTACTTTTGTACACATTTGCAAGTTTCCATCATAAAAAGTGTGAAACACTACAATTCTCCCACTTCCCTTATCCTTTTCTTTCTTCCACAGCACTGATCGCTGATTACGTAATTCGCTATTTTTGCCTATTGTGTTCCTCCTCTCAGTGGATTGGAAGCTCTACCAGGGCTGGGGTCTTTGCGGGAGGAGGTAACCCAAACCCTACAACAGTGCCCGGCCGGCCCAGGTGCGCAGTGCGCGCCTGCTGACCGGGGAGCCTCCCCTGAGCCCGTCGTATTCTACACCAGACTACCCAGGGCCCCGGAGCATGGGACACCCTGCAGTGGAGAACGGCAGTGCTGGCTGTCAGATTATGTTCTCGGGATATGAATGCGATTTTAGAACGGGTAAGATTATACTGGAGATTTCTAGTGTGGCTGACTGATTCAGTTCTTAAGACTGCTGAACCCAAGGAAGCGAGATTTTTATTTTACTTAACTCTGTGGCAAAGGCTTTCTCCGAGGGGTGACTTTAGGGACAAGTCCCCCTTCGTTCCACGTGGGCAGATGGTGTCTGCCTCCCCAACTGCTTGGTAAAGTTGTGGCAGAGGAGGAGTCGGGCACCTCGATGCTGATCCTCACTGTGCTACCACATACTGAGGGGCCAGGCATAGCGGAGCCGGCTCTCAGGCCTTCAACTTCAAAATGACCTCTGACGGCCCATCCTGTTGTTCACCTCCGTGCTTAGAAACTTACTGATCCAGCTGGTCTAAAAGTGCCCATAAATGGTGAGCTATGAGGTAGTAAAAATTACTACCCAAACAGGTTATTGTTAGTGCCAAGGCTCCACCTAAAATTTTAGCTCTAAAATACATGCAATTGCTTCCAAATGCTAAACAGGATCTGTTAAAAACAAGAAAACTTTCCAAACATACAACAGTTCCCAGTGAAACCAAGGTCTAAATCTGTTGTCAGTTTCTTCGTAATTTCTCTACTCACTTTTTTTAGTTTTGCAAACAAGGGCCTAAAATAATATGAAGGAAAAAAACATTACGGAATGTAAGTGCAAGAAGCCAAATAAAGGCCTTTGTTTCCCTAGGGGAAAATAAGGAAAGAGAGATTACAAAAAGTGTTCACTATTTCTAAGAGATCATCCCACCTTGTGTCAACATCTAGAGCCCCAAATCCCAGATGCCAAGGAATCGTTCCCCTGGTCAAGAGCTCAGCGAGGACAAACCTCTAAAGATAGAAGCAGCAATATAAAACCAGAGACACGCAATGGGCGCTGGCTGCCACGCGCCAGGAGGCCAGCGCTGACACTGCTGTGTAGGGAAGGAACGCGGCCCCCAAACGACTTGTCCACGCCCGACCCCCAGAACCTGTGGATGGGACCTTATTCAGAAAAAGGATCTTTGTAGATGTAAAGAAGTTCAGGATCTCCAATGAGATCACCCCAGATCATCTGGGTGGGCCCTAAAACCAATGACAAGTGTCGTGATAAGGGACAGGAGAGCAAATGCAGAGAGAGCAGCCATGTGAAGACAAGGCAGAGACTGAAGCCAAAGGAGCGCCAAAGACTGCTGGGCGCTGGAAGAGGCAGGAGGATCCTCCCCCGGAGACACAGGAGAAGCAAGCACACAGCCTATCAACACCTTGACTTTCAACTTCTGGTCTCCAGAACTGTGAGAGAATAGATTTCCCTTGTTTTAAGCCAGCAAGTTTCCGATAATTTGTGACAATAGCCCTGGGAAACTAATGCATATGGTATAAAGTACAAAAGTAGAATGTACATCTTTTCCTAATGCTATTCCAATTCATGTCTTAGACATGTTTTTGGTTATGCCTCTTAAATGTCAAACACAGCTGAACACATGATTCAGAAGAGGCCCAATCACCAATAAACATATAAAAAGAACTTCACTAATCATCAGGTAAATGCACCCCCAAACAACTACAATGACTTGTGCTGGACAAAGACTCTAGATATAATCACAAGCACAATCCACAAGAAAAAAAAATTGGTAACTAGATTTCATCAAAATTAAAAACGTACTTCAAGGGGCGCCTGGGTGGCTCAGTCGTTAAGCATCTGCCTTCGGCTCAGGTCATGATCCCAGGGTTCTGGGATCGAGCCCCGCATCGGGCTCCCTGCTCGGTGGGAAGCCTGCTTCTCCCTCTCCCACTCCCTCTGCTTGTGTTCCTGCTCTCGCTGTCTCTCTCTGTGAAATAAATAAAAAATCTTAAAAAAAAAAAAATGTACTTCAAAAGATAGCACTAAGAAAATTAAAAGACAGCCAAAGATTAGGAAAAAGTATTTGCAAATCATGGCTCTGATAAAGGACCTGTATCAGCAAACATCATAAACTCTTGTAACTCAATGATAATATAATTTAAAAATGGCCAAATATCTGAATAAACATATCACTAAAGAAGATATACAAATGGCTGATAAGAATAGGCTAAAATGCTCAACTTCAAGCCATGAGGGAAATGCAAATTAAAACCAAAATCAGATACCACTTCACGTCCACTGGTATAGCTATGATAAAAAGACAGACAAGTGTGTGTCCACAAGAACATGGAGCCTCTGGAACCCTCATCCACTGCTGGTGGGGACGTTAAGCAGTACAGACACTTGGGAAGACAATCTAGCAATTTCTTAAAAAGTCAGACATAAGCTTATCATCCAACACAGCAATTCTGCTCCTAAAAATCTTCGCATGAAGAATGGGAAAGGTGCCCACACGCAGGCGTGCAAATGTTCCCAGCAGCATTACTCACAACAGCCATAAGGTGGAAACAACCCAAACGCCCATCAACTGGTGAAGAGATAAACAAGACGGGGTCCATCCGCGCGGCGCACTCTCCAGAGATGAAAGAAGGAACACAAGACAGAGGACGGCACGACCTCGGAGAGGAGGATGCTGAGCCTCCACACACCGCTGAGTGAAAAAAGCCAGCCACGAGACTGCATGCCACACGATCTCATTTCTAGAAATGTCTAAGAACACCAATGTACAGCGACAGCAAGCAGATGAGAGGCAGCCCACGCCTGGGGGTGGGAGCGGGGATTACCTGCTACCGAGCACGAGGGAACCTGACAGACGATGGTGCTGGCAGCACAGCAATGGGGACGGACGGTGGAGGGACCTCACAGCACGCGGATGAAAGCTCCCTGAAGCGATGAAAGAACAACTCTGCGCGTCACTCGGGGCAGCGCACTCCTGTGCGGGGAGCGTGCCTCCGAGCGCACTCTTCACAGGGCCATCTGGAAGCAGCCTTCAATATTCCAACTGCTCTTACCTTCTGCCCCAGCAAGTCCACTTCCAGATTCCATTCTTCATTTTAAAAATCTACTCCTCCTTTATTTATGCATTTTTAAAGTTTAAGGTTGGTTTTGAAGGTTACAGATAGATCTTTCAAGGCTTCATCGGAAGGCCAGGTTGGCAGGCCTTCAATCCTACCTGCTCCATCTCAGAAGCCAAATCCGAGACCCAAGAATGCTTTGGTTTGGTCATAAACTTCTACTGACTTGTAGTAAAGAAAGCATACCTGAACTCAGTTCAGAAGGACCAGTTCATGCTATGATCCCTAGCATACCAGTTAGCTTTCTTTCTTTTACTGATGAACATGTATTCCCTGGATTCAAAAACTCCAGAGAAATGTTGCAATATCACAAAGACTAAGCACATAGCAGTTTACCTAAAAACAGGTCTGAGTGATCAGGGTTCAAACTCTCCAAGCATTTCCCACAAAGCTGTCTTAGCTCAAGGAGACACATGGGGTTTTTTTGTTTGTTTGTTTGTTTAAGATTTTATTTATTTAACAGAGAGAGCACAAGCAGAGGGAGAGAGAGGGAGAAGCAGGCTCCCCGCCGAGCAAGGAGCCCGATGCCCCAGGACTCCAGGATCATGACCCGAGCCGAAGGCAGCCGCTTAACCGACTGAGCCACCCAGCTGTCCCAAGGAGACACGTGTTTAAAGAAAATAACTCCATGCTGTCAAAAGCCTCTAAGTTACGGAAGCACCCAAGACAGCACAGTGTTTCCCTTAGAGACGCTCGCTCATTCATCTATCTCATTTACCCCACAAATACGTACTGAGCGCCTACTGTGTGCCCAGCACTGCGGCAGGTGCTAGAAGCCCAGCAGTGAGCAGCAGAATCCGGACCCTCGCCCTGTGGCTTGCAGGCAGCCCGGGTCAGGGGTGGAGAGAGACAATAAGCAAAGAAAAAACAAATGTTTATGTTGGGGTGCTGAGCCAAGAAGACTGAATCAAGTCAACGGTATGCCAAACAGTAGGTGGGGTGTGAGAGGTGGTATGTGAGCAGCTCCGGGAGGGAAGGGGAGGCAGTGAGGGGTCAGAAGAGCAGTGCAGGGTGCGCAGGCAGGGGCGGGCTGCAGGGGCTGCGGGGGGTTAAGGCACAGCCAGGAAGCCAGGGCGGTGGGGGGTGAGGACCAGGGCTTGTATGTCACGGGGGCTCGTAGCCCACGGAAAGGTCTTTGAGGGTTCTGAGAAAGTGGCTAGCCCTGGAAGGGTCCGAGCGGAGGCACGTGTGCCTCTCAGGACCCCTTGGGGGATCGCCCCTCACCCCATGGAGAACTCGCTTCAAGGGGCCGGCATGGAACCAGGGAGGCCACCTGGAGGTCGCAGGAGCAGACCCAGGGCGAGGAAAAGGTGGCTTGCGTTCGGGGGAGCAACAGTAAAGGTGGGGAGAAGTGGCTGACCTCTGGATAAATGTCAAAGATAAACAATATTCGTGGACAGACTGACTGCCAATTTTGAGAGAAAAAGAGGAGTCAAAGGTGACCCCAAGGTCATCAATTTCTATTTAAAAAACAAATATCCCGTAAGACCAAACCACTGTGAATACACATAAAGTCAGGTGGATAGCAGTTACGGAGCAGACTTGACTGGAATGGAGGCAGGAGAGCCGCCGCGAGCCACCGCCGGGGAGCTCCGAGGCCAGCAGAGCGAGCAGGCTGCCTGAGGAAGGAAGAGCCGCGCCGGGGAGCCCGGGGCCCGGGGCCTCCGCCGCCGCTCTAGCCTCCAGATCCGGGTCCGCAGCGCCCAGGCCCGGGCAGCAGTGGGGGATCAGAGCGTACCGAGACCACACACAGGACACCAGGCGACCCCCATGAAAAGACGCTCTGACAACTGGCAAAAAGCTTTTTTAGACGACAAGTTCTTCGGTCAGTCACTTGCACTGAAGATGAAGCCCTCGGCTCTTCCCATCTCTCCGTGGGGGGGCCCCACCACCTTGCTGTCCGCTCCTTTCCAGGCAAAGACGCTCCTGTAAGGCCTGCCATGCTTGATTATCTCCGACATTCATCAGAACTTAAAAACAAAAATCAGACCCTTGAGTTTCATTTGCATAAACCAAATTTTACTAGAAATGCTTCTGAAACACATCTTGTAAATCAGGCCTGTAAGCAAAAGTTCAAATGGAAAAGGAACGTTTTACTTCTACCTCATCTGGTCAAATCCACCCTAGAGTTGGGTTAATATACTAGTAACGTGGGTGGGTACCCCAGCAAACCCACAGAGGCCCCACAGGGTATTTTGAATTTATGAGGAAAACGGCATTCTGGAGATGCACCGACTCCACTTGAGGTATTCAGTTTCAGTATTAGATCCTGCTACATTCCTTTCAAGGACATCATTATATCACAAAACAGCGTGGTTGCTACAATAAAAGGAAAGTACCACCAAAACAAACAAATACACACAAATCAGACACAAAGTCTGACTGGCAATGTCGAATCAGACTCCCAAGCTAGAGAAGTTGTGCAATGTCCAACAGGTGCAACCATCCCATTAGTATGTCACTGTGCTTATCTAAGAATGAAAAAGAAAATGTTCCTTCTAATTTATGCATATGATTTTCCTCAAATAACTACTGTTAGGACATAATACTTAATAAAATTATTTGGACCCAACTATTTAATAAATGGAGTTATTAAGTATTCTTCTTCACCTAGAGATGCCGTGAAAAAGTTGCTGAGACACTAAGAGCAATGTGAACAAAGGAAGTCTAGGAATCACTCCTTAGCAGCTAACGGTTTGGCACACTGATTCCTCTTCTGGGTGCTTTACCCACAGTCGTTCTTTCAACTCCATGCCGACCCTCTGAGTTCGGTACTAAAGCCATCCCTAGTTCACAGATGAGGACGAGATGGTGCAGTGCCCTGGGTCCCAGATAAAAGACCCACCCGTTTTTAAGCATGCACAGCACAGGTACGAACGACATTATCAAGCCAGGCAAGCACATCTCTGGTAGCACCTTCAGTCATGGAACAACTGAGGTTTCTGAGGACAAATGTTTCTCCTGCGTCTCAACTGTTGATTTGCTACTGGCTTAAGACTTCAATATGGGCCAAGCTCTGCATTTGTGTGCATCAATTAGAAAAAAAGACATTTTAAGTGACTTTTCTGGGACTCAACTGAGACGGTTAAATCACAAGCACCACACTTTCAGGGTAGGTGGGATATTAACAATGGGCACATTTAAAAACTTCAACCTACAGGGGAAAAATCACACTCCAACCAGGTACAAAGCATCCCGAATCTGCTCATTTTTGTTGCCTTTTCCCCCTTTCAAAATCTGTAGTGTCAGATGTGGAACCCCAAATAGAGAGATCCAGAAAAATAAACAGTGCCGTCTAAGAAATGACTGGTGAGATCAGATCATTTGCATGGAGCACTGTGATTTTTCAAATACTATACAAAATCTATGTTGATAGCATGTGCTATTTTCGGCATGATGCCAACAGTCAACAAAGAAATGCCACAAATTCGTGGAATTACAGTAACTTTGTCCACTAAAGGAGAGAGCTGGAAAAGGAACATGTCTTCCCTAACATACCCTTGGAACAGAAACCAGTCTTTACTCTAAAGCAGAGAACTGACCCAGTGCTTGGGGAAAAAGAAAAAATCTAAGCTAACACTTAAATTTAGATCAAATAAATCTGCTGGATTTGTATTTGGTTTCACTGTGCATTTTTCATGATTAATAAACTATACTACAGGTACTCCAACTGCTGTGAGTAGGTAATTCCTCACACTATTAGCACCACTAACCGCTCAGCAGACACCCCGAGCACTTCACGGATGGTCCCTAGTACTTACTAGCTTCACTAGTCCTGGGTCTAAGGAGATCTCCTGCTGAGGTAGTAGGGAAGAGGCAGCTGGACGGCAGGTTCAGAAACTCTTAATGATGGAGTGAAGACCATTAAAATGTTTAGGCAGCTTCAGAATATTATTAAAATCACTTAGCAAGCTTTTCAAGTAATCGTGTATTCTAGTTACCCCCAGTCTCTGGGGACCTTCCATTCTTCTCATGGTGACACACATGTAAATGGTTCCTAAACTTCCTTGAACCGGTCACACTCTACATTCTCCTCAGAAAGGTCCACTTAAAGTGTCCTACGTTCCAGGAGAAAACTCAAACCCAGCACACACGGGGCTCTCATCTGAAAAGAACAAACCCCGACTTGATAGGGCTGCAGGGCTTGCCAGGTATCCCAGGAGAAGAGGCAAACAGACTGTGAAAACAAAAATCTTGCAAACTAAGAGACCGTGTACATAGTATCAAAAACTCCAGGAAGGAGCCTCCAGGTGATTCTTCAAAAGCAACTTTCCTATTGCCTTTGTCTCCATGGCTCCTCCCTTCAAAACACTGGCCGCGGGACAGAACGGAACAGATAAAGAAAGCAAGAGGCAAACCAGGACAAGTGCCTCCCAGAGCTGCAGCCGCGAACACAGACACCCCCAAACGCAATTTCAAGTTTGAACCGGGAAGCCAGCTTTTCTCAACGCTAACAAATCTGTCCCGTGCAGAGGCTCTTTTTTATTTTCCCAGCTAACTTTGAAAGTTTACCGAAGCCACTTCCTTTCCTGAGACTCCAATGAGTCCGAGGTTGTGGGCCTTTAGGACAGAGACGCCGTCGGGACACACAACACTGACTCCGCGCTTTACACACGGGGACACACCTCCACAGACAGGAGCTACCACAGTAAATCTGGAGGAAAGGACACCCGTCCTCTCGCTGTCTGTCACGCACGTGGGCATGAACGTCAACACTACACCCGTGAGTCCAGCACTGTCTACTAGGACAACAATTTACCTGCCCAGTCACGAGATTTAGGAACTTCTTCAGAAATGTATTTACAGAAAGCCTAGGGAAACCCGTCTGAGCTAAGGGGCGTGAGATACAATCAGATGATGCGGATTCTCCCGCAGGCACAAGGTGCAGGGCGCTGGGCAGGCACTTCCAGGATCTGGGTTACACGGACACCTAACAGGACGACCACCCAGGGCACGGCTCCTCCTCCCTGAGGCCTTGGAAAGCACGGGGCACCTGCAGGGCCTCCAGATCAGCCCTAGTGCCCCTGTCCTCTGGGCTGAGGGTGGAGCAAGGTGCAGCGTCTGAAGGCAGACACCCAGTGGGCAGATAAGGGCGGGGGCGGGGGTGCAGGGAGGGGGCGCAGGGAGGGGGAGCTCCGGCTCAACGACGCCGGTGCCCGACTTTACAGGAGACACGGCCCAATGCCCGAAGGAAGGTTATCATCTCCAGATGAAGCCACAAACTTAAACCTCAAACACACAGTTTCTCAGGGATCTGACAAGAGGGAGCCCAGAAGTGTGCCCATTAGTCAGAAAAAGAAAAAAAGACACAGAAACAGGAGCGTGCTCAAGACCCACCGAACAGTCCGCTACGGCTCTGGGCGCCCAGATTTTCCGTAGAAAGAGCGCTTCCTTTCAAAGCATGGAAGACCGCAGGAAAAAAAAACTAACTGAATACCTCCAAAGGCCTAAAACCCTAACAGTCTGAAACGCCTGTCTGCACGACATCAAAATGTCAGCCAACATTTCGACATCGCCTATAACCTCCGTACTTTGCTAGGTATTTGATCCTAAAGTTACGAGGGTAAAAAGTAGGGCAATTTTTCCCCTAACAGCGGAACGATGCCCTGTGTGCGTGCCCAAGTGCGGCGCACACACACGAGCCGACAGCCCAGACGCGGGGGCATCGCTCGGGCCGGCCAGAGCGGGGCGTTCCGGGGGCGCAGCTCCCCTCAGCCTCGCAGCCGCGTCTCTAAGTGGGTTTCCCGCCCGGGCGCCCGCGGCGAGGTCGCAGGAGGGGGCGCGCCCCGAGCGAGCGGCGGCTCCCAGCCCAGCTCCGCCTGCCGCTGTCACGCCCGGGGCCGCGCAGCTTCCACGGCGCCGACCCACCACCCGCGGGGGCACTGCAGCTCTCGCGCTCGTCCTGACACTTTCCTGGGGGAAGTACAGACGCGCGCCCGCCAGGACGGCCGCGCGAGCAAACTTGGTCCGAGCGCCCCGAGCCCCCTCCCGCGGGATCCGAGGCGACGGCGTGCGGGAGCGACAGGTCGGCCCGCCGGCCAGGCCTGGGGCCCCCCGCTCCCCGCCCTCCGCTCCGGGGCGCGCCCGCCTGCCGGGCACGGTCGGAGTGCAGCCGCCCCGGCCCGCGAGCGCGTCCCGGCGGGGTCGGAGGTCGCCCTCGGGCGCGAAGGGCCCCGCCGCTGCCGCCGCCCCGGCCACAGCTGGGTTCCGGGAAGCGGCCGGGCCGCGAGGGCCGGGGGGGGGGGGGGGCCCGGGCCGGACCGCCCGCAACGGCCGCCGCCCCCTCCCGCGCCCACGGCACTCACAGGTGACGATGGGCTTGTTCTCCATGGTGTAGATCACCGGCGGCAGCGGCTCCTCAGGGGCGTCCATGGGCGTCCGCCGTCACCGGCCCGGCCCCCCGCGCCCCATGGGCAGCCCCGAGGCCGCGCCGGGCCAGCCCGAGCCTGAGCGGCGCCGCGACAGGGAGGCCCGCCCGGCCGCGCGAGGCAGCTCCGGAGCCGGCCGCCCGCCGCCGCCCGCCGGCCGCACCACTTCCGGCCCCGGCACCGCCGCGCTACCGCTTCCGGGGCGCGCGGCTTAAAGGGGAGGCCTCCCGGCCGCGCGCCGGCGCTGTCCTCCGACCGAAAGACGGCGGGCGACGGGGGCGGGAAGGCGGGCCCGGCGAGTCCCGGCCGGGCTCCCACACGCACCTCGGCGGCGGAAAGCCTGCGGCCCGAAGCCGCACCACCACCCCGCGGGCAGCAGCGTCCCCTCGGCGTGGGGCGCAGCGACGCGCGGCTCCTCCCCAGGGAGGTCTCCGCCGCCCCCAGCGCCTGGCGACCCGGTGCGCGGCCGCTGCCCACATGCAGATCCCCGGGACGCGGGGTCCGGGCTGCAGTCACTGGCAGCACATGGACACGGGCGCGACTCCGGGGTCACCGACAGCACGTGGACACGGGGATGCCCGCGGGGGCCACCGGCAGCACGTGGACACGGGGATGCCCGCGGGGCCACCGGCAGCACCCCGGAGGGTCACTGGACACTGGCGTGACCCCGAGAGGCACTGAGAGCATGTGGGCCCGGGGACCACCCTGCGGTCACCAAGGAGGGGCACGTGGACAGTGGCGTGGCAGTTGCTCCCCTCTGTGGGTCTGTTCGCCCGGAACGTAGCTCTTGTTATGTTTCCCCGGCACCCAGCGCCGCAGGGGAAGCAGTCAAGGCTCCAGTTAATTCCCACCGCTGGGCTGAACGGCAGTTACTCCTTGGGAAACCCTGGGTCTGGTGTTTTCTTGTTACACTGGTTTTAGGAAGGAGTATCGCTGCCGTAAAGTAGGGAAGATTACTTACCTTCCGGCTGCAACCAAAGACCCTACAGCACTGCAATTACTCAAGGCTCGCCTTGGAGACCGGCTCCCCAGTCCTCCCCCACCCTCCACCCCCAACTCTGGGGGGGGGGTTGGAAAGAACTGCCCCTTTCTGAATCTCCCCACGGGGTTGCCTGCGCTCCTGCCAGCACTGCTGGCCTGCGTCCGTGACAGCTGCAGAATGCTGGGACTGTGCGACTGGGCCTTTCACTCGTGTCCGGAACCCTCCCCCATGCCCAGCCACTCACGGCCTCCCAGGGAGTAAGCCTCTTGTGGAAATGCCACAAAATTAAGCCCTACTTTAATGCATGTAAGTTTCTTGTGCAAGGAAAGTCGTTTTGGGGTCACGTCTGCAGATGAAATAAAGTGAACGTATGTGTGAAATAGTGTGAACAAAGCTGCTGAATGTGTTCTGCACAGTGTAGCATATGCACTGTCGCTGGTGAGGACGCAAAGAGCAGAGTCTCAGACAGCTGGAGGCTGTGAGGCAGAGCGCAGAAGGAACTAAGGAGGACTGCGGAGCCAGAGTCTGCCTGGGGATTCCCTATAAGTCCTTGGCCTCAGCTGGGCTCAGCAGGTGTAGGATGACACTCCACAGGGCTTACCAGAAAGTGGCTGTGACAGAGTCGAGCATGGCACAAAGAGTAGAGGTCGAGCAGTGCTGCGGGAACGACCTCATTGACACCTCACTAACTCCCGGGACATCCCGCTGAGACACCAGATGGAGGACCATGTGCCCAGGGGCCAGCCCACTACCTGTGAAGGCCCAGATCAGTATTTTCAGCTTTGCAGGTCATATACAGTTTCTGTCTTACATTCTTCTTTGGGACTTTTTAAAAAGCAATTATTTAAAAATATAAAATCCATTCTTAGCTCAAGGGCCATATGAAAACAGAGCATGGCCCAGATGTGGCCTGTGAGCCATAGGTTGCCAATCCCCGCCCGAAAATAAGGTCGACGCTAGACTGACCGTAAAACAGTACAAGGCCAAGCCTTGACAAAATCTGCAAGACAGACAGCCCTCAGATTTGGATCTTGCCAAGTTGGTGGGGCTTGCGGACACCTGAACATTTCTCAGATCCAACCTAACAAAAAGCATAAAACTAAGCCTATACAAAGTCAAGGTGATAAAGATAGTAGTTGAATTGCCAGCAAGAACTAAAGTCAAGACTCTTCTGTGGAAGATGATCCATGGTCTCTACGACTCATGATTTACCGATGCCCAACATATACTAAAAAACCACCACACCTAAAAACCAGAAAGTGTAAACCATAGTCAAGAAACAAAGTAGTCAATAGAAACCAGCCTCTAGATGGCCCAGATATTGTCTTCACAGATTAAGACTATAACGCTGCTATAATAATCAGCATGCTCAAAGAATTAAGGGGATATAAGCTCTTAATGAGTAAAGACAGGGACGCACAGCAGAGTAAGAGGAAGTATAAAAATAATCAAATGCAAAGTCTAGAACTGAAAAGCACAGTTACTGAAATGAGAATTTCACTGCATTGGCTTAACAGTAGGTTGGAAATAGCAGAAAGAGTCAGTGACCTTGAGGAGAAATCAATACAAATGATTCAATCTGAAAAAGAGAAAAAAGGTGAAGAAAAATGAACAGAGCCTTAGAGACCTATGGGACAACATAAAGTGGCCTAACACATGTGTAATAGGAGTCCCGGAAGGAGAAGGCCGTCAGAATGTGGCAGATTTATTTGAAAAGATAATGGCCCAAAATCCACAAATTTGGTGAAAAAACCTCAACTTATTGGTCAAGAAACTCAGCAGAGGGTGCCTGGGTGGCTCAGGTGGTTAAGCTTCAGCTCAGGTCATGATCCCAGGGTCCTGGGATTGAGGGCTCCCTGCTCAGTGGGGAGTCTGCTTCTCCCTCTCCCTCTGCCCTTCACCTGCTCATGCACTCTCTCTCTCTCAAATAAATAAAATCTTAAAAAAAAAAAAAAAAAAAGCAGAACCTCAGTAGAACACATGCAAAGAAGCTTATATACAGGAATATCACAAACTGCTAACAACCAAAACAGAACATCCTGAGAGCAGGCAGTGAAGAAAGACATGTTACCCGCTGGGGAACAATGACAAAAATTTCCACTGAATTCTCGTCAGACACTATCAACCAGAGGACCAATGGTATAAACCTTTAAAGTGCTGAATTTTTAAAACTTAACCCAAAACTCTGTGTCCCACCAAAAATTCTCTAAAAATGAGGGCAGAGAAAGATGTTTGCAGATAGAACGCTAGAATGCGTGGCCAGCAGGCAGGGTACCACAAGACCTGGTGAAGGATGTTCTTCTGAGTGAGAGGAAATGATACCAGGTAGACAGTAGGAAGAGGGGCTCTGGAAACAATCAACAACTACGTAAACATAAATTGTTATGCTTTTTTTCTTCTTTCTGTAATTCCCTTAAAAGACAACTGTTTAAAACATACATAGTGATGTTGTGGGTTGGGTTTAGAATGGATGTGGTCGTGAGAGCCATGACAACGCTCACACAGAGGATGGGGTGGATCAGGGATGGCGCATGTGTGTGAGTTTATTACACCTGCAAAGTAGAAGATTGCAGGTGTGAGTGAGAAGTGGGAGAGGAGAAGGCTCGGGAACGAAGAGAGAAGACCGCAGTAAAACAACACTGACTCAGTGGAATTCGACGGAGGAGTACTTATATTCGGCCCCAGAGCAAAACCCCTAGAAAAAAAAGTAATTGGAAAGGATTTGCTAAGAAGACAATAGAAAAAATAAAGTAGAATAGTATAAAATACTTGATTAATCCAAAACAAGGCAGGAAAGGAACAACAGAAGAGTAAAGAACAGGGAAGACCAACCCAAGCGGTTATCACACGAAAAGATGATCAGCATCCAATAGATATTAGGGAAAGGTAAATTAAGGTGACAATGACCTATCACTTCACATCTACTCAAATAGCGAAAATAAACATTTTTAAAATGTTCAGTCCTTTTTTTTTTTTTTTGGAAAGAGAGCACACGTGAGTGTCAGGGGGAGGGGCAGAGAGAGGGAGAGAGAGAATCTCAAGCAGACTCCCCACTGAGCACGGAGCCCAACTCAGGGCTCAATCTCATGACCCTCAGATCATGACCTGAGCCGAAATCAGGAGCCAAACACTTAACCCACTGAGCCACCCAGACGCCCCCAAAATAAAAATGTTTTAAAACCTGCTAATACCAAGTGTAGACTCCCGGGGCAGGCCTCCGTGCACCAGCCTGTCGTCCCGGAGACATAGCTCAGAGACTCCGGGAAAACAGACACTAAGGATTCTCCCTGAAGACCCCACAGATACCATGTCCTGGCCCCATGCCTGGCTCTTGTTTGCAAGAGTTTTTTTTTCTTTCTTTCTTTTTTTACAGTTCTAGAAAGTACTTTTTTGTAGTACAGTTGACACACAATGTTACATTAGTTTCCAGTGTACAACAGAGTAATGTAACAATTCTGTCGGTCAGGCTGGGCTCACCACAGTGCAGCCCCCATCAGTCACCACGTGGCGCTGTCGCACTGTCATCGACATATCCCCCATGCTGTGCTCCGTAACTGGAGCCCGTGCTCCCACTCCCCTTCCCCCATTTTGCCCATCCCCCCACCCTCCTCCCTGTGGAGAACAGTATGGAGGTTCCTCGAAAATGAAAAACAGTATGGAGGTTCCTCGAAAATGAAAAATAGAATTACCATATGATCCAATAATTCCACTACTTGGGATTTACCCAGAGAAAATGAAGACACGAATTTGAAAAGGTAGGTGCACCCCAATGTTTATTGCGGCAATACTTATAATAGCCAAGATATGGAAGTTTCCTTTCTGGAGGGAGGGCAGGCAAGGGCAAAACTCCCCGGCTCCATTGCAGCCAACCTCCGGCTGGTGAGCCGTAAGGGGACTCCTGGGCTCTTTTCCCTCTGAGCAGACCTATCAGAACTTTTTTTCACGTGGGAATTTAGAAAATGCTTGAATTCAGCACAAATTCTGGTTTAGCAATTCCTTTTAATAATGGTGAACATGATGCTATTCCTATTAATCAATGTCTGTTCTTTCTCCAGATCCTTTTCTCCTGAGACAGCATTTGTTTTTTTTAAAGGTTGCTGGAACTTGTGCCCAAATGGTCTTTCCTGGTAGCCCATTACATTGTCTCTAGGCTCCAAAGAGCCCGTTACATTATGTATTGGGATATTTCATGTGCTGTGGCTACGGGGAAGGTCCACAGTGTTTGCTCTGTCCCACCGCTCAGGTCCCGTCCACAGAGACCTGGGCGGAAGGAATGGCCGGCCAGCAAATGTTCACAGCAGGCTGATACATAGTAGCTGCAGACCGGAAACGACCCAGATGTCCCCCGATGGGTGACAGACACACCATCCGCACATGGAGCACTACACAGTAATCAAAAGGAACATGCTGCTGGCAGGGGCAGGGACCTGCGTGGGCTCGAGAGAACGGTGCTGAGTAAAGAAATCCCACCCCAAAAGGTCACACGCTCTGTGATTCTGTTATAGAACACTCTTGAAATGACAAAATCACAGAACTGGAGAACAACGGGTTCAGGAGAGGGTGTGGGGTAAGCAGGGAGTGGGGCTGAAGAATCCTGGTGGGGACAGATCGGGCTGCATCTGGGCAGTATCGATGTCACCGTCCTGGTCGAGGTTGGCACCAGAACTCTGCCACGTGTCACCTCTGGGGAGAAAAGAGGGGAAGGGCAACTTACAATTGCACTCAAGATAAAAGTTTAATTAAAAACCCAACTGATTGGGGCCCCTGATTGGCTCAGTGGGTTAAGTTTCAGCCTTTGGCTTAGGTCATGATCTCAGGGTCCTGGGATCGAGTCTCAAGTCCGGCTTCCTGCTCAGTGGGGAGTCTGCTTCTCCCTCTCCCACTCCTCTGTGTTCTCTCTCTTTCTCTCTCTCTCTCTCTCTTTCAAAATAAAATAAACATCTTAAAAAAAAAAAACCCAACTGACTTTAAGTAGTAACACGTGAGTCTCCAAAGAATCCACAAGGCGAACTCTGTGAACCTTTGACCATTTTGCCCCACACCCGCTCCCCTGTGATGGCGCTTCGTGCGCTGGTCGCGGGATGAGGAGCATCTCCACGGGCAGCCCCGCACTGGGCCAAGCAGCCTGGTCCCGGCCCTCTGGGCCACAGGTTTCTCTGCATGCAACCAAGCTGTCTACGAATTTTATCCTTGGTGGGCAAACAGTCCACCAAAGTAGACGTAGGAACAATTCCATGGAGAAATAATCCACCTCGTGAGTAATCAAGGAAATGCCACACAAACACTTTTTTCCTACTAAACTAACAAAACCCTGGCGGGGTGGGGAGAGCCAAGGAGGGCGAAGGTAAAACAAACAGTCCAGCATGCTGGAGGGGGGGCATCGGTAGACTCCCCAAAGCCACCCTTTTATGAAGCAGTGATCACGTTCCATCCTTTGAGCCCACAATTTCACTTCTGGCTCCCTTTAAGGAAACAGTCTCTCCCCAACCTGGGTGGATAAAACACCTGCTGTTACCATCCAGTTAACACAGGGCAGTGGGGGGGGGGGGACGGCAGGTGGAAGGGCAGAGCTGGGGTGCACCCCGGGCCCGCACCCTGCCTGGTAACTGCCGCTGTCCTTGTGCATTGTTTGCATGAAGAACGCACTCTCTGCGTCCACTTGTGCAGAGACAGCACCCCCTTCCCAGGTTTGACTCTGCATAATGTGACTCAAATAATCAGGGATAATGAAGTCAGGCCTGGCGCTGTGGATGACATTTCCGGACATTCTGCTCAGTGCTCCTATGTTTAGCTCAGTTGCCTTTTTCTTGGCTTCCTGACAGCCTGGATTCTCACTTTCTCCTTTCAAGCTGAGGCTATCCCCCGAGAGGCCTGCCCGGCACCTGTGTCCTGCTCGGTGGAGGCGGGAGGCAGGGGCCAGAGCGGCCACCTTGCTGGAGACCCTCATTGTCCTGGCTATTCTCACGCCCAGGGAGCTGCCCCCTGCCCTGGGGGCAGACGCCCGCCGTGGCCTGGCTTAGCCATGCCAGTGGGGCCAACACCACATGCCAGCCCCTGGCATGTCTAATGTCGGGCTGGGGGCAGAAGAGGGCGGCGGGAGGCACGTGCTGGTTCAGGGCTCACCTCCAGAGGCACCAGAACTCTGCTGAAATCATTGGGATGGGTGGTGTCAGCTAACCCAGATTTCTGTTGTCTCTTCCCACCGAGCCAGCACAACGTAACACCGTCCAATCACAGGGGCTGACGGGGGCACCCAGGCTCTAGTAGACAGGCTGGGGGCACCAGGCCACATGCCCACAGTTCAGTCTCATCCGTGGCAGCTGGATGGCCCGGGCGCTCATAGGGTCCCACCTCCGGGACTTGCTGGGGGCTCCACTTTCCTGCTCCAGGCCCGGCACCTTCTCCGAGGGCCAGAACGGGAAGGACCAGGAAGTCACCACCAGCAGGCCCTCCCTTGAGTGGGTGGACAACTGTGCAAGCCTCCCTTTCTCGGAGCGCATCGTGCGCAGTTCCTGAGCCCGAGGACACGGCCAGCACGGAGACAGCCACCGCGGCTCTTCACCCGGCCCTTCATCACCCTCCCCGCACCCCCCTCCTCTCTCTGGGGCCCCCAGCAAGTAAACCACCGGCACCCGGCACCCGAGTCCCCCCAGGATGCAGCCCGTCAGTAATGGATGCGGTCCTGCTGCACATGCCCGCTGCCCCACCGCCAACCCCAAGGTCTAAAACAGGTGCATCCATTTGCTTTTTAAAAAATTGTTTAAGATTCAATTTAATTAACATATGGTGTATTATTAGTTTCAGAGGTAGAGTTTAGCAATTCATCCGTTGCATGTAACACCCAGAGCGCATTCCATCCTGTGCCCTTACCTAAATGCTAAAGGTTTAATACTCTGCCCCAGAATTTGACCGGCTCAGAGGATCACACCTAATAAACGCTTCATTGTGGACGTTGAGTACTTAATTGTTAGTCACAGAAAACCCAGTTTCTCCCTGCAGCTTTTAAATGAATAAGGAGAACCACAGCCCTGAAGGGCCGGTGGCTACCCTGGCCAGGCTGCTGCATGCCCCAGCCCGGTTCTGGCCGGCCCTGAAGGCCTCCCCGCAAGGGGTCAACCAGCTGTCCCTGGCAGACCCGGCCGGAGCTCCAGATGGCTTTAGAACTGGCTGACACGGTGTCATGCTGGTGGATGGCTCGCCAGGGCACGTCCCTCCTGCCCTGGCCGCGGCCAGCACAGCAGCACCGGGTGGGAGGTCTGGGTCGAGGGGCCTGCTGCTCTCCCTGTGCCTCTCACTCTCGGCCCCGAGGCCCAGCAGCAACCCCCACCACCACCCTGGAGCCCTCCCTGCGCCCTCCTGCTTCTTCCTTTGCCACGATCTCTGCAGACCCACCCAACCAGCAAAGAGGGTGAGGGCAAGGAAGCTGGACGACATCCTGGCGTTCCCAGCCCGAGCGCCTGTGCCTTTCCGGCTTCCGCGTCGGGGAAGGAGTTCCATCGTTATTTAGGCGCATTCCCACGTCCCATGGCCGGGGACACAGAGAGAAGGGCTGGCCCTGCTGGTAGGAGGAACATTTACTCGACCTCTCCTAGTCCAAGGAGGAACCAGGACAAAAAGGAACCGTATTCGAGGCCGAACGCTGATGAGTAAGGTACGCGTGGGGGAGACTTTCCAACCCAGCCGCAGGGAGCGCCACATCTTCCCGGCACGGGGACGCGGAGCACTGATGGCCGGCCACTGAGCCCCGGCGAGAGCCCCGCAACTTTCCAAACTGTAGGAATACTCCAGCCACCGCTTCCCATCATAACGCCACGATACTGAAACTGGTAACAAAATAAGGACACCAAACAGCCTTTCTACTTGGAATCTACAAATTTTCTCAACAGCTCTTGGGTCACAGGGCAACTACCAACCAGACTGCACAACTCGTGAGCACCGACGAGAGAGCCCTGCACTGCGGGGCCGGCCGGCTGCGCCTCGTGGAAAACACGCGGCCTTAGATGCGAACATACGAATATATTAGAAAGGGAGAGAGAAAATAAACGAATTCAGCACCGGCCTGGAAGGCTGGAAAACGAAACACAAACTCGATGGCAGGAGAGCAGACGTCAGTGGTGAGAAGCTGGGGAAGGCACAGCTGGGCACCGCGGGAGATGGGGCTCGGAGCTGGGGGGCAAGGACACCTGGAGAAGGGGCTGATCCGTGCAGCATAACCACAGAAATGAGGACAAGTGGCTTTAAGTGACTCATCTGTACTGATTTAATTTAAGCAACTATTTGTTTAAAATAAATCTTAAAATGGGATGAAATTTAATTTTCCATGGAAAAAAATGCACTCTGGAAAATAAAGACTAAACAGATAATTTCCAAATAATAGAGAAAGTTGTTAAAGCTGCTCCTCCCCAAAAACAGCCCCCAACTCAAATGGCTTCCCAGGAAAATCCACCATCTCTAAACTACCCCACAGCAGAGAAAAAGAGGGAGGGGCGCCTGGGTGGCTCAGTCAGTTAAGCGTAGGCTCAGGTCAGGATCCCAGGGTCCTGGAATCGAGCCCCGCATGGGGCTCCCTGCTCAGCGGGGAGCCTGCTTCTCCCTCTCCCTCTGCCCCTTCCCCTGCTTGCGTGCGCTCTCTCTGTCTCAAATAAATAAAATCTTTTTAAAAAAAGAAAGAAAAAGAGGGAAAACTTACAACTCTTTTACATTAGGGAAGTATAATATTAAAGCAAAACCTAATAAAGACTGCACGAAAAAGAAATCTAGCAGCCAATGTAATTTACAAATATCAATACAGAAGTCTTAAAATATTAGCAAGTAGAATCCATCAACACGCTAAAGAATAATCTATTACCAGATGGAGTCTGTTGCAAAAGCAAAGAGGTGAGTTAATATTAGAAAATCTGTTCATGTAACGCATCAAAGGAATAGATCTAAAGAGAAAACCCTTAGGATTATCTCTATTAACTCAGAAAAGGCATTTGCCAAATTCAACAGTCATTCTTGATTTTTAAAAAATGCTTAATGAAATAAGAATAATGACGGATTTTTCCATAATACAGCAACAAGTGTAACATTATAGTCGTATAAATACCAGCCCACGAGTCAGCTCCATGCTTAACGCAGAGGCTCTGGAGTTATTCCCTTAAAGTCAGAAACCAGACAGGGACCCTGCACTGCCACTGCTGTTTAACGTCGCATGAGAGACTGGCCAATGGTGCAACTAGACAAGAGAAAGAAATTAGAGGCATAAAAACTATCACCAGTTTGGAAATTAGATGACTGATAAAGCATCCATCTTATTTATTTTTTTTAAGATTTTATTTCTTTCTTTTTGCGAGAGAGAGAACGAGAGCATGAGCGGGGCGGGGGGGCAGGTGGGCAGAGGGAGAAGCAGGCTTCCCGCGGAGGAGGGAGCCCGATGCGGAACTCGATCTCAGGACCCCGAGATCATGACCTGAGCCGAAGGCAGACGCTTAACCAACTGAGGCAGCCAGGCGCCCAAAGCATCCATTTTAAATAAGCACAAGTAGTAAGAGAATTTAGCGGGTTACCTATAATATTAAAATTAATCTGCATTAATTAATTAGTACCCTTCATATATGTCTACAGTGATTGATAAATAATGCACGTGTCTATGTATGTGTGCATGTGCACACCATACAAAAGATGTGGGGGAGAGGACCCCATAATAGCAACAACAAAAAAGGAAATATTGGGGTGTATATCTAACAAGCAATGTGTAAAACACATATGGGGAGAACCTTCAAAGACCCCAAAGTTGGCTTGGCCAGATGAAAACATGAACCACGCTCTGAGCTGGGAGGGCTTACGGTTCTAGATGCACAGCTTTCCCTAAGCTGATTTCTAAATTTAATGCAATCCTTATAATCATAAATATCAACAGGCTAATTTTTTCTATACCTAGAAAGGCTAATTTCAAAAATGATATTAGAAATAAACAAGAAAGGGTAGCCAGGAAGATTCTGTGAAGGAGGAGTAACGAGCATGCTCTACGAGGTAGCAGAACCTTCCCGAATGCTTAACAACCGACACGAGGTGGTACGGACGGCGTGCTGCCCACAGACCAGCAGAACGACATCACGCAATGAGAAACAGACCCCAGTACCTGTGGGGGTTTAGTGTGTGATCAAGTTGGAACTTCAAATCAAAGATGAACATGGACTTAAATGAAAATCTTTGGGAAGTATTAGGAGAGCCCAGGACCGAGACATTGAATAAAGAAGTATAAATTGTATTTCTGTTCTTTTTACGACTGTTTTCAGGAGTAGGGCCACATTAGTTCAACGGGACAAACATTTCTGCCATTTATCACCACCACCCAGGCTCACCGTGTAGCAGAGTGATTCTGATTCAGCACAGCAATTTACCAACCGCTATCAAGTAGTCCTACGTGTGCTGGGCGTTTACATATGTGTATCTCATTGAATCCCAGCATATGCCCCACTTCATTGCTGTGGATCTCCTTATCAAATGGAATTAATCCTAATCTCATAGGGCTTTGGTGAGATATTTCACCACAATATTGATGATGACTATTATCAGATATTTGAAAACGAGTCAACACAAAGACAGGCACTTAATACATTTTGTTTGGACTACCAAGTACCCAATTGGAAGAAGATCCGATTAAATCCATCCTTATAACTATACCCCAGGATACGGTTCAGGGAGATCAAACATTTGCATGTAGAAAGTGAAGCCATGAAATTGTTAGAAGAAAAGACGGTGAACTCCTCCAACCCTGGAGTGGAGAAGCCCTTTCTATGACGTGTCAAGATCCAGAGACCAAAGAATAAAAGACTGAAAAGTCCGACTATAAAAATAAAAACATATGCCTGGAAAAAAAACATAAGCAAAGTCAAAAGATAAACAAGCTGAAAAAAAAAAGGGAGTATATATCACAAAGGATGAATCTTCCTAATAGACAATATATAAAGAGCTCCTGAAAATCAAGAAGAAAAAAACCAACCCAATAAAAAATAGGTAAAGACGTGAGCTCCCCACCTCCGACTTCAGATGCCAATCACAATCAGCAGGTCCCAGCAGACCCTCCACTTCAGACCACAGGCTGCAAATCAGGGTTCCCACGACCCCTCCTCGGGTCCGACGAATTTGCTAGAGCGACTCACAGATCTCAAGGAAACACGTTTACGGGTTCATTATATAATAAAGGACATGATAAAGGGTGCAGATGAACAGCCAGATGGAGAGGCGTATGGGGCGGGCCCGGGAGGGTCCCGAGCACAGGAGCTTCTGTCCGTAGAGTTGGGGTGCGTCACCCTCTCCGTGTGGACGTGTGCACCCACCTGGGAGCTCTCCGGACCCCGTCCTGTTGGGATTTACGGGGGTTCCTCACGGAGGCCTGCGATGGCTCATTGACCCATTCCCAGCCCCTCCCCCTCCCTGGAGAACTGGGGGGAGGAGCGGGGTGGCCTGGAAGTTCTGAGCTTCCAGTCACCGCTGCTCTTTCTGGGGACCAGGCCCACCCAGGAGCCCCCCCGAGTCACCTCATTAGGACAGAAGATGCTCCGAGTGCCCTTGTCACATGGGGAATGAGGAGGGCCCCAGGAGCGCCGTGCCGGCCGCGGGGCCAGAGACTGGTACGGACGTTCCCTGTGATCTCACACTCATCAAACTGGCAACAGTGTAGATTTGACAGCCCACCCCGGGTGGTACCATGGGAAACAGGCCTGTCTACACTGCTGGTGGAAGGACAAAGTGCAGCCAGCCTGTGGGTGGGGATTAGCAGAGTCATCAAGCTGCAATGTCCACACTACCAGCCGCTGAGCGTCCCCAGGGGCCTGGGGGGAGGGGGACGCCCGCAGACAGGCCCCGGGACACTGGGACTTCTCCCTGTGTCCTGGGCTATATGGTGAGTGTATTAACTACTCAGAGAAATGAAATGGGCTGTCTAACCCCTCCTATCATTTGAGAATCCTCCTGGGAAAGGGGCGATTGTTCTTATTGGAACTTTATGCCGAGACATCCTAACTAAATAAAGCCAGCCGAGTTTGCGGTTCCTTATAATAAAGAGGTGCCTTCAGGGCTTGCTTCCTTTCTTTTTTTTAAAGATTTTATTTATTTATTTGACACAGAGAGAGGGAACACAAGAAGGGGGTGGGGGAGAGGGAGAAGCAGGCTTCCCGCGGAGCAGGGAGCCCGATGCAGGGCTCGACCCCAGGACCCTGGGAACATGACCTGAGCCAAAGGCAGACACTTAACAAGTGAGCCCCCCAGGCGCCCCTCAGGACTTTCTTTAAAATCAGGTAGGCCCTTTCCCATGAGGCTAGCTAGGCCCCTGTGTCCCTCTGGGAGGAGGGAGGAGGCCTGGTAACCATGGAAACGGCTGCAAGCAGACTTTCCTCAGGCAACAGTCCCTTGCACTCAGGGGTCCTGGGCCTGTGGAAGCCCCTTGACTCCCTTGCAAGCCAGTGTGCTCAGGCCTCCGTTCTACCACTGGAGGTCCAGGCCTGCGGCTCTGTGTCATTCCCCTTTTAGTATATGTGCTGCTGAAGTGAGCGCCGGGCACGTGAAGCTCCTCAGACGCTCGGTGTGGTTTGGAGGGTCGGGGAATAGGGGCATTCCTGAGAACAGAGGTGCCGGGCTGTAGCATGTTCCAGAGACACCGGGCACACGTCCCCACGCCGCCGCCCCCAGGGCCTCCACCGTGGACGCAGGGAAGCCAAGCACGCACATTCCCAGCCACGCGTCAGCCTGCACTGTTTGCAGGACAACGTGCTGGCCGGTGAGATGCAGGTGGCCGTCTCCTGGGCCAGACAATGGCTGTGACCTTGTCAAGCTGCTGAGCCAGGTCACTATGGGCTCCTGTCACAGGAGAACACGACCCTGTCCTCATTTAGGCCTCTGTTCGCTGGGTCTCCCGCTGCTCGCAGCCAAGGCCTCCCGCTGCGGCCCCCTGAGAGTGGGCGTCGCTGGGAGCGGAGGGGGCCCCGCCCAGCCCCTCTGGGTAGAAGCTCGGCGGCGCGATGACTATGTGCCAGGCACTGGGCCTGGGGCCCCGAGGTGCCAGCAGGGAGCTCCTCGCTTGCCGGTCACAGCAACATCCTGCCGGGAGAGGGCCAGCCCCAGACTATGGGGCCGCTGCGGAAGCGGGGGGCACAGAGACACAGCTCCTCCCTGACGGAGCTCTCCGCCCGGGAGCTGTGCTCCCAGATCCACGCACACCCTGGTGCCTCTCGGGGTTGCAAGAGCCAAATCCTGCAGTCTGAGCTGAGACTGGCACATGCTGGGAGCCAGCTGGAGGGCGGAAGATGGGAAGTGCATCCACGGGGGTTACTGATGAGCAGAGATGGGCAAACAGCATCCTGGCCTCCCCAGCCACAGGATTCGTCCTGATGCCGGACAGGTGCGGACCCCGAGCCACCTACGACAGAGCTCCCGGAGACTGAAGGAGACGCTGACTCCAGGCCTCCCTGAGCCTTTCCAGAGAGATCTTGCAGATCGATCCTTCCAAGGCCGCCGAGGATCTGGCAGGAGCCATGGTCATGCATTTTTAAGTGGCCATTAGTCGGGGCCCCTTCTAAATGGGTTGTGTGGCTTTGGAGGCTCCGGCTGGGTGGCAGGAAGGCCCTGGGGTGTCTGCAGGACGTGGTTATACCTCCATCCAGGGTGGCCTCTGGGCCGGATCCCCATGTCCCCGCCAAGAACAGGACACTCTGCTCTCCTCACTCTGATACATCATGTCCCCAAATGACTTCTCAGGCCAGGCTGGGAAAACCAGCATCAGCGTCTCCATGAACCGCGCTCTGGGCCAGGCGCTCTTGGGCCCCTAAAAGAGATTTGACCTTGGTCCCTGGATGAACTGATCTCACTCCCTACACACTTGTGAATCTTAATTCTGCATTTTTAAAGTAAATGACACCACCGATAGCTTTGTCTTGGGGTCCAGCTCCCCTTATTTGAACAGAATTTTAATTACAAGATGTTTCTCTGATGTGAACGAAAATGGCTTCAGATGGTGAAGGGTTTCAGGCCGGACACTGACAGGAGTGCCCCCAGCTGTCCCTCCGAGCACGTCCCTGGGCAGTCGGTCACCCTACAGCAGCTGTGCTGAAAATCGGGCCCCGAATCTGACTGTAAGGATGAGACTCTCTCAGTCTGCCCACCACTAAGGGGTTTCGGGATGTGGGAATTCCAGGGCTAACACGAAGACAGTCTCAGGAAAACTGGGATGGTTGTTCACCTTAATCAAAAGGGAAGCAGGGACACCTGGGTCAAGCATCCGCCTTCGGTTCGGGTCATGATCCCAGGGTCCTGGGATCGAGCCCCGCGTGGGGCTCCCTGCTCAGCGGGGACCCTGCTTCTCCCTCTCCCTCTGCTCCCCCTGCTTGGGTGCGCTCTCTCTCTCTCTCTGACAAATAAATAAATAAAATCTTAAAAAAAAAAATCAGAAGGGAAGGAGAGCTGCAATGCGCAGGTGTCCTGTGCTAAGGACAAGGCCCTGATAGGAACAAAATGGGACCTGAGACTCAGGGCGGTGGTGAAGTTTACTAGACAAGCCTGAGAATCTTGAACTCCGAATCCCCCGACCTGTGGGCCAACAGGAGTAGCCCCCCTCCCGCACAAGGGAAAGTGCCCCCTTACCTAGAGGGCCACAGACACCCTCACCTGGTCACATGTCTCACAAAATTCCCCCACCCCACTGCCCTCCTCACGTACAGAACAGTAACCCAGGCCTCCGCCTGTGTTGGAGGAGAGTCAGGGCACAGGGCCCTGGGATTCTGGAGTGACGCCGGGCCTTCTGCTTCAGAGAGCTTAACGCTATTGGAAAGCAGCCCCTGGCATGCTCCTGGCTCCTAGTAGCTGCTGAGGGCCTTGCCATGGGACAGCACGTGAGACTGGAGCTGTCCCTCCAGGCGACGTACGATTGGACCCACTAGGTTGCAAAGTCAGGCAGGTGCGGCAGCAGTCTGTCACGTGAGGGCCGCAGGACATTTGGGATCGAGCGGGAACAGGCCAGAGGCACAGACTGTGGTCCCCACCCTTCTATCTCCAGTGCCGCCCTGACACCTGCCTCCCAGCACACACCTCGGCCCCTTGGGGTGCTCCCCACGATTGCCAATAGAAAGAGCATCACAGGTCTGATTCATGAGAGGCTCCGCTTGATAGGATGGTGTAGACCACGGATGTGCCACGCTGTAGCCCAGCCCAATCCACGTGTGTCCCCAGAGGCCCATGGGGAGAGGAGACCCCCCCACGTGCAGGGCTGGAGGGGACACTGTCGCTCTCCATAGAGGGGGAGAAGCAGTGTGGATGGTTTGGCTTACTAGTCATGCGCCTGGAAGCAGCAACATTGGAAGACTGGTGTCAAGAAAGTTTGGGGGAAAGGCGTCGGCAGGATGCCTTTGGGGAAGTGAATTCGTCTAGGGGGTGGGACAAAGTTTGCGGGTCTTTGTGTCCCGTCAGTGCGCACAGAGCGAGAACATGCCCTGCAGGGGACAACCAGGTGGACAGATGGCTCCCCCGGCAGATGCGAGCCTTCTTCGCTCTGCAGCCAGACCAGCGAGGGCACGATGCGCTCATGATCTGAGCGGCCACAGTGCAGGGACGGGGCCCGTGTGTGGGCCAGCAGGCACGAGCTCCCTCCCGCGAAGGGTGAGGTGGCTCAGTGTCCCACCCGTCCCACCTTTGAGAAGGGTCTTGTTCTCAAGGAGTTCAACAAGCCCCTTGGGGTCCGGCTGGTGACAGGAGACGCCATCCGCGCTGGAGGGCAGTGGGTCATCGTTACCAGAGCTGATGGCAGTTCGGGCCACAGGCTGGTCTTTCCCCCCATGGTGCCTGTGCCACATGGCATTCAAGGCCTCTCCTAGGCCAGATTTACCAGCATGGGACCTCACAGACCACAGCCTCAGGTCAAAGGGCTCGTTTTATAACAAAAGAGTTGTGACCACAGAAATCACCAGTCTGTCGGATCACATCACCCAGAGCAGCCAGCCTCTCGGCACTTCCGTGCCTAGTCAGGGCTCGGCAAGGGCACCGACCCTGTGGGCTTGGGCTGTTAAACTCCAGGGTAGTCGGTCAACAGCTGAGTGTGCAGTGCTGTCCTGTCTGCAGTCAGCAGAACACACCACCTGGGAGCCAGGAGATGGGCGTAGGACAGGCTCCTCCACCACCGACCCCGGAAACACTGGCAAAGTGTGCTTCTCATCCTTGCAACCTTATATCCTGTGGGATTAGAGGTGTTGGTTTGGAGGAATGTGGGGGAAGCCCCCACTAAAGTTGCACCGTTACCTGGAAATAAAGCAAGGGGCACTCCTGGCCACTGTGAGTTCTTTATGCCAATGGCCCCGTAATCACAGAAAAGAGTCGCTTCACGGAAGAGGGTCATTGTCTTGATCACACTGGTACACGAGGGCAGGGAGGAGTATTTTTAGAACTCAGGGGATTTTCTGGGGCATCTCTTGCTTAGACATTCAATGGTAATAGTATGTTTAAAATGTTTTAACTACTAAAAGGACCGAAACCATGAGCAAGGACCATGATACTATATGAAAAGAATCAGTATTTTTTTTTTATATCCTAGTGATGATAATGTCAAAAATAAGATTAAGACTCAGTGGACTGTTTAAAGGGAAGGTGAGATACAGCCACTAAGAGGATTTCTAAATTAGAAGATAGACAAGAAACTACCCAGAGTTAGAGAGAATGCAGCACAGAGAGACCACAAGATGGGACACAGAGAGCTCAGAAACCCAGGGACAGAAGAGCAGGTATTAGAGTTACAGGATGAAAATCAGAGGGAACAGGGCAGAGGCGGTATGTAAAGAGATGGTGGCTGGGGAATTTCTAGAACTGAAGATAGACTATTCTAAGATTCAGGAAGCAAATCAAATTTCAAGCCAGATGAAAAGAAATGCTTGTGTAGACACATTGTCGTTCAGCTGGAACCACCAAAGGGAGACTTGCAAAACAGGCTGAGAGAAAGGAAAGATTACCACCTGGGGGATAAGACGGTCAGCCGACTTCCCAGCAAGAAGAGTAGAAAGTATCAAAAGTATGGAGAGAGAGCAAAGACAGCCTCGAATTATTCCCACCACCAAACTCCCATTACAAAACCAGAGTAAGAGAAAGAATTCCCAGAAAAACAAAAGCTGAATCTACCTCCAAGGAATCCCACCAAAGGAACTTCAAAAAGGTTTGTTTCAAGAAAGAGAATGATCCCAGAGGGAGTTCCTAAAAGACGGCTGATGAGCACAAAAACTGCAAACGTGGGTAAATCTAAGCAACCACAAACTGTATGTGAAAATAAAAGTAACAGTAATTTTAGGTGTAAAAATGGGAACGAGCAGGGTGCCTGGGTGGCTCAGTCATTAAGCATCTGCCTTCGGCTCAGGTCATGATCCCAGGGTCCTGGGATCCAGCCCCGCATCGGGCTCCCTGCTCAGCCGGAAGCCTGCTTCTCCCTCTCCCACTCCCCCTGCTTGTGTTCCCTCTCTCGCTGTCTCTCTCTCTGTCAAATACATAAATAAAATCTTTAAAAAAAAAATGGGAATGAGCTACGGATGCTGGGAAGTGTGACAGGTCACACAAAGGGGCAGATGCTAGCCCCGCTGAGCACTGTCAGTGACCGGAAGAAGGCTGAGTCGTGGTTAACCTCAGGACTCGTCACACTAAGAAACCATGTTAAGAGGAGCCACTGAGAGAATAAATATAACGAGTAGAGGAGGAAAAGCGGGGGGAAGAAAACTTGACCGAGGAGGCAGAAAACAAACAGAAAACGCTGAATAAGATGCTGAAAATAAATCCAGTAATAAAAATAAATGTAAATGATCTAAGCTCACCGGTTAAAAGATATTTCTTTTCTTACTGGATTAAAACCAAAATTGATCAGGATATATTGTTTACAAGAGACACAAAGGACAAACCCAAACTATAGGTCTACGGATGGGTTAAAAGGAAGGACGAGTTGTATACGAGGCAAAAAAAAAAAAAAAAAGTAATGTGTCACTATGTTAACATTAGATTAGATCTAAAGCAAAAAAGCAAATGGAAAAGTTCCATTCACAAGAAAACAGAACAGCTGTGAATTCATATGCACCTAGCACTGGAAGGCAGAAATGGACAGCACCTCTAGGAGAAATGGTCCTTGTCATCTGTGCAGGAGACCTCACCGTCCCCCTCCCAGGGATGGAGTAAAGCAGACCAGAAGCAAGGATTCCACGCATCGCACAAATCAAAGTGGCAAGTTTGACTTTAGGGACACATGTAAATCTGTACAGCCCGAGTCGAGCATCTGGTCCTCGCGGACGAGGGACACGCGTGACCTGTATGGAAAACTCACGCAGCTTTACTGGAAGACAGAAAAGACAGCTGGTACGAAGGGGCAGGAGAAGTGCCCGCACGCGGGACGGCTCAACACTGCAACGATTTCTATCCTCCCTATGAGCACAGCCCCCCAGTTCCAGGGAAGATCCCAACAGGTTTTCTTGTTTTTTAAATAGAACCAATGAGCTGATTCTAAAATCCATGTGGAAGAAGAAAGGTTCATGAGACAGCAGGTCAGATTTGAAGATCGAAACATGGGGGCTTCTCGAGAAGCCACGCCCAGCAGAGGCGTGGGCCCAGAGTCGGAGCCGCACTCTGCCCATCCCCAGCTCACACGGCCACGCGGGAAAGGTAAAATGAAATGGCATTCTGACTTTTATTTGCCATGCCTCCAGTGCAATTCTGGATGGGTTCAAGTTCCACTTGAAAGATGAACGCCACAACTTCTGGAACAAAATGTAAGAGAATCGTTTTAGGACTCCAAGAAAGCAAAGGATTTCCTAGCAAGACACAAGACAAACACAACCACGAAGGAAAAGATGAGTAAATTCAATTCCATTAGTGAAAAAAATTCTGTGTGTCAAAAAGACACAGAAATAAAGGAAAAATACAAGCCAGAAATGAGGTTTTGAGAATGCATAAAACTGACCCCAAAAATAGTGCATCCAACTTACATAAAGGCAAATGTTAATTGGACTTACCTGGTGATCATTTCACAATATATACAAATATCAAATCATTATGCCATACACCTGAGACTAATACAATGTTATACGTCAATTATACCTCCATAAAAAAATAAAATTTAAAAATGACAAAAAGCGAATGTTTATAAATTAATAAGAAAAAGGCCACCACTACAGTGGGAAATAGAGGGAAGCCCCCACAGCCCGCACGCACCTGCCACCCGCCTGGCCCCCCAGAGCGGTCAGGGAGGCGCGGGCTGAAGCCGCACCTGCACTCAGCTCGGGCGTGGGAGCAGCGCGCCCGTTTGGGGAAACAAAGGTAGGATCCGGGAGGGCAGGGCCTCACTTCCTCCATGCGGTCGTCCCACCCCCACATGGAGCCCAGAGCAGTTTGGGCATGAGATTCACGGCCGCATGGCACAGGGCAGCAGGCTTCCGGCAGCAGCACGGATGGACCCCGCCTCAGTCACACAAAGAAACTTTGTACAGCAGCAAAGATAATCTGCAGCTCCCTGCGTGAGTCCCGCACCGACCCCGGATCAGCCACAGGCGGTGGGACAACCGTCGGTGTGACTCCGTGTGTCCCGGGACATGCACCTGCGGGACGCAGAGGCAGCGCGGCGCCAGGCCAACCGGGGAAACTGTGGCGTCGGGGTTTCCTCCTGGGTCGTGGTGACCCCGAGTCGATGCCCAGAAGTGCCCAGGACAGCGCGGGGCCAGCGACGTCACCACGAGAGCATTCGCTGTCACTGCTGTTCAGGGATAAACAGACCCGCGGGAGGGAGGGCATGCACATGGCGGGGCAGGACACGTGACCCCGGGGTGGCTTTGGGGACGGGCACCTGCTATTCATCTTACTATTCTTGACGTCTTTGTGAGTGTTCCAAATACCGGAGTATGTGGTCGCTTAGTTGGTGGTACTTTGTTTTCACTTTTTTCTTCTGAAGGTGCCTCTTGGGGCTTCTTTCCAAATCCACCCCTGCCGCCCCCACCCCGGCCCAGCCCGCTGGTTTTTAGAGCAACAGAACTGTCCCCGGTGGGGGGACAGCCCAGGTTGAGGGTTCTACCCGGGGACTTGGGTTTCACTGCGACATTCCCCACCCTCCACCGTGCAGTGACCTTCCTAAGTCCGTTCCGGCAGCTTCTGTGCAGGTCCCCTTCCCTCGGGGCTCCGGTCCCCTGGAGGCTGCGTCCCCAGCTCTGTGCCCTGCTTGTGGACCACAGCACGGGGCACTCAGCAGGACACCGGAGCTGGAGAGGCCTGGGCCTCGTCCCCCAGCCCCTCGCTGCCGGCCGGTGAGAACATCAGGGCCGGACCCTGCACTGAGACGCGGCCAGACACGAGCTCAAGGCTGTTGTGTCCAGGATGACCCCAGTTCCTCCTAAAATGCTCAGGGCTGCACGGAGTCTTTACTGTTTGTGCAGCCAAAACCTGGGACAGGCCGGGGGGCCCTGGAGCCCCTCTTGGAACAGTTCCCAAGAAAGCTGTGTGATGAGGAAAACAACTGTCTTTCCGAGTTGCTGCCTGGGCATTTCACAGATGACAACCCGCTCACACCCCGAGTCTGGACATTCAGATAAGGACTGGGCCTTAGGAGGCCTCCCCGCAGTTCCTGCTTTGCTCTTCCCAGGCACGTTTTAAAATGACCACTCAGGGGCGCTGGGGGGCTCAGTTAGGTGAGCGTCTGACTCTGTTTCTGCTCAGGTCACGATCTCAGGGTCGTGGGATCGAGCCCCGTGTTGGGCTCCGTGCTCAGCGGGGAGTCTGCTGGAGATTCTCTCTCTCCCTCTGCTCCTCCCCCTGCTCTCTCTCTCTCCCTCTCTCTCTAAAATGAATAAATAAATCTTTAAAAATAAAATAAAATAAAAATGACCACTCACAGTTGAGTCCGTAGAAAGTTAGCGACCTCCACCCCAACCACCTGGTAAGAGGTACCCGTACCATCTACCTACCTCCTGCCCGCTCGTGACCGGGGACCAAGGACGGCCCTTCCTTGGCCCATCGAGTGTCTTCGACGGGGATCTGTAAGGAATAAACCTGTGACTCTACTTCTGTCATGGGCTGGACTGAAACCGCTGGTCAAACTGGCGGCCCGTGGGTCTCCTGTCCCCGAAGGCTGCTGAGGTCCGGGTCTGTGGCCCTCCTTCAGCTGGTCATAGTTCAAAATACCAGCTCCAGCCTCACAACACACCTTGCGATTCTAAATCCTCTGCACTTTGAGATGCCCATCGCCCACTGCCCAGAACTGTCCCCTTGAGGACCCGGGAGCGGCCGTGCCACATACACTAGGGACTCCCGCTCTCCCTCCCGGCCCCCCTGGGAGGTCAGGGCCCGACCCCGCGGGCGCCTTGCTCCGAGTGCACCACGGCCTCTGTCCTAGGGGTCCGGGAGTTTCTTTCTCCTCCGGGGAGGTGCCAGGTAGCCAACCCAGGTGACCTGGTCGCACGGGCCCCCCACCCCGGCACACACACCGCCCTCTGAGCCTCTCCTCTGCACACCCGGCCCCGGAGAGTCTCCAGCGTCTGTCCCAGGGAAGCGGGGCTCGGGTCACGCTGGGGCCCCTCCCTCCTGCGGCAGCTCTCCAGAACCAGCTCAGTCTTTGCCGCCTCAGCCCCTGGCCAGCTCTGTTGCTCCCTGACAGTGGCCAGGGCTGGCTGCTCCTTGCCCCCCCATCTGCAGGGGCCCCGGCCTGCCCTGTCCTGCGGGGAGTCCCTGGGGAGACTCTTTCCTGCTGGGAGGGAGTTGGTAACGCAGCCTGGCTGGGGTGCCTGTCACATGGCCAGCTCCCTCTGCTCGTCTGCGTGCTTGGGGGGCATGGGACGATGACCGGCTAGGCCGTGTGGCCTCGGCAGGTGCTGGGCACACAGGACCCAGGACCCACTTGATGGATGACACCCGAGGTCCATCTCCACCCTTCGATTCCCACAACCCGAGACAGGGACACCCCAGGAGAGAGGCAGCCTCCCGGCAGCTCTGCTGTGCTCTGAGGAAGGGGCGGCTGTCCGCCCTCAGACTGTTTGCACTCGGGGGTGGGCGCAGGGGGGCGGCCAGTTCGCTCTGCTGTCTTCCCTCCGTGAGAGAAGCCCTTTGGAATTCTCCCAGGCTGAGACCAAGCCGTGATCTGTTGACGCGCTTGTAACAGAGGAAGGCCCTGGAAAAGGTGTTTCCAAAAGTCTAAGCAGGGGGTGCCTGGGTGGCTCAGGTCGTGATCTCGGGGTCTGGGGATGGGGCCCCACATCGGGCCTCAGCCGGGGGTCTCCTTTACCAGGACGTCAAACGCGTTTGAGAACAGTGTGGGGCCGCTACGTGCAGGAGGCCCTCTGGGCCCGCGCAGTGGTTGAGAGCCCCGCCTGGGCGAGGCGCACTCCAGCTCTGCAGCTCCCGGGAGTCCTTACGAGTCTCTGGGCCCTGGCATATGGGCTCCTGTCCCTCCAGGATGGAAGGAGAATCCCACCCTCCAGATGCCTCCCGAGGGGACCTTAGATCTTGTGGTGGTTTTGCAAACAGGCTGGAGCCAGCCGTCCTCTCCCCCGGCCCCAGTCTTGGTTTAAGATCACTTAGCATTTGCTTGTGTCCAAGGACACCCCCAGGCCCCTGCACACACCTGCGGGCTCAGAGCGCTCTGGGACCTCAGTGAGCCCCTCCTGTGCCCTCCTAGCGCCTCCCCTTCCGTACTCAGCCCGTGGGGAAGGGGGTCAGGGCTGGGACAGCACTGGGCTTGCTGCCCCTGGATGGAGCGATCATCCCTGCGCATAGACTTGCGCACCCTGTTCTACCAGACACATCCCTCGGGAAGGCAGTTTGCAGGCATTGCTGGACCCCACTGGTGTGATCTTAGGGGGTCGGGCCCCGCTCCAGGCAGTGGGGGGGAATCCCCTCAACCGCCTGCCAGCTTCTCGCTGGGGCAGAGCTGACAACGCCGTGCCCCTAACCCCCACACGTCACACCTTCCATACACCCCATGCATTTCTTCTGCCCGCTTTCCCCACAACATGCTCCTCGGTAGGATGTCCCTACAGCTGTGATGCTCCGCCCGGGAGTGGGCGGAGCTGGAGCCTGCACCTGGTGACGTCACCGCCTCCTCTGAGACACCACAGGGCAACTCGAGTCCTTCACTGAGCTTTTAGCCTCTGGGGAGCACTTTTGCCAAGAGGAGCTTTTCTTTCCGGAAATTGCACCGCTGTGGGGGTCGCCTGGACAGGTCAGCGGTCTCGGGCATTACGTGAAACGTGAGGAAACATGACAATAAGGATGATTTCCAGAGCATAAAGTTGTGATTTCCTACCATTTCCTAATGGGATTGCTCTTATGTGAGCGCCCCCTGCTTTCCCCTTACAGTTTGGGGGGGTGTGTTTGTGTGTGCGTACATGTGTGTGTGCACACCTGTGTTCACGTGCATGTGCTGGTGCCTACACGCACACACACACGGGCACGAGCCGACACACGTGTGTGCGCGTGCACACCCCACCTCTTACATCGGGTGGCCGGGGGCTGGTGCCTACATTCGGAGCCCCCCCCGCAGAGCCAAAGCAGAGGTGGGGCGCGGCCAGCACGGCAGGTGGGCCTCACGAGGAAGCGTGGCCCGCCTCCCGGGCACCCCGGGTGGGCACAAAACTCCAGGTGAGGAGTCCGGGGTGCCCTCCACAGCCGCCTGTCTTTGCCAGTGGATAGTCGCGCTCCCACAGGACCCAGCACACGGGCAGAGCAGAGCTGCGTGCCTAGGGACGAGGGTCTGGCCCAACCCTGCCAGCCCCAAACGCCAAGTGGTACGGGGCCCTTCGGTTTTGTCTCCTGGGAAAAGAGCCCCCCTCGCCCCAGACCCACACCTGAGTGCGCATGTGTGTGCTGGTACACATGTGCTCTGAGGACCGATGTTTCTATTGTTTAGAGGTTTATTTATTATTTTAGAGAGAGAGTGTGTGTGAGCGTGGGAGGGGGGAGGGGCGCCGAGAGAGAGAACTCCAGCAGACTCCACACCCAGCGCGGAGCCCAACGTGGGGCTCGATCCCACGACCCTGAGATCGTGACCTGAGCCGAAACCAAGTCGGATGCTTGACGAACGGAGCCACCGGGCGCCCCTCTGAGACTAACAGTTTTTAAAATGAGTCTAGATGTGGGACTTTTGGGAGAGCCCATCTGAGCCTGGTCTCAGGTGGCCTGAGCGGAGTGTGGACGTGGCCCCGTCCCCGCTGCCACAGCCACGTGGGGGCAGGGCAGGAAAGCACATCACCGGGGGCTGCTGCCCCAGCACAGGTCACACCACGACTCTTTCAGCTCAATTTATTTTCACAAGACAGACAAATGAGAACCTGGAATAGCTCTTGGTTCTAACAAGAGTTCTTTTCTTTATAAAGAAGAAAAATTGTTCCTCGATTTTCTCCACAGAACGATTTTGTTGTTACAAAAAAATAATTTTTGATATATACATGCCTACTTTGGAAAACCTTTTTGTCCTTGATGGCTTTGAAGACCCACGTTTAGGCAGAGGGCACTGAGCACTTTGTGCCCCAGCTGACTCTCTCCTGTGCCCTCGCCAGATGCTCACTCTCCTTTCCGATTTCCCTTCCTAAAGCATCTTACATGAAATGGAGAAGCGTGGGAGGCGCACCCAGCAGGACGGCCCCAGCTAGAGCGGCCCCCGCGGGGGCGGTCGGTGCGGGTGGTGGCCCAGGCGTCCACCGCCTCCCCAGGGGACCCGCGCACGCCGGAGACAACGTTTACGGATGTCTCCTCGCTCTCTGCGACAGCAGCAATGTTAAGAGGCGCACGTGGCGCCCGCAGCATTTTATCTAGAAAGTACCACCGCTCGGCAGGCTCGCACGCGCCCACGTGCAGAGTGATCTCCACAGAGCGTGGCAAACACGGCCGGCTGTTTGGGACGCAGGCTGGTAAAATCTCAGGTAGCTCGCCCATCCCCACCCCGTCCCCACAGGCTCCCATTGGCCAAAAATACCGCTATCCTCGACTACATAAAGCTTGTGAGTAGCAAAACTTGTAAAAATGAAGTGTACAAAAGGAAACATCCATATAATACATTTGCACCCTGTATAGAATTCATCACTTAGAAACTGGCCAACAGTCAGGTAGGACCGATCATCAGTAATAGAAAAAGAACCCCGACGTCCGTCGCACGCACCGAGTCGGGGGTTTGCGTGGTTTTCCAGAGAGAGATGCTCGTTTACAGTTACAGTACTTGCGGACGGTCTTTATGGTTAAGAAGCCAGTGGAATTTCCCGGCATTTAGGCGAGTCACATTTGATTGTCACAACGTACAAATCTTACAGGTCTGAGACAATAAATACAAGCAGATCAGATGCATTTCTTCATGGCATCAAGTAGCTCAGGTTTAATTTAACACGGCTTAGTGCATTTCAGGGCCTCATTCACAGTTCGACGTCTGTCCCATCACTTTTGCAACAGAAAGTTAAGAAACGGAAAAGTTTATGAGAAAAGAAAACTCCAGGTGGACGTGTCATTACAGAGCATAAAAATGTTAAGCAATTCAATTGTCTTTGAAAAGAATATTCAGCTGCTGACAAGGCTGACTGGTGTCCACTTCTCTGGCCATCTCCTCAGTCCCCTAAAAGTGCTCCTGTCCTTTATGTCCCCGAGCAGCATATGGGAATGACACCGTCACAGAATTGGGCCGCGGCAAATGCTCGTGGTAAAACTGAGCTCACGTGTGTCCACCCCTCAGCCAAGCAGAACACGGTGTGACGTCTTCTGCCCCTGACCCGTCCCTGTGCTGGGGTGTCCCAGCCCTGACAGACAAGGACGTGGACCCCGAATGTCTGCGTGCGCCCCGGCTGCCCCACGGCGCTGGCGCTCACCGAGGCTCGCTTTCCTGCAGGAGCTCACTCGCTAGAGAAAGGGGCAGGCACCTGGGCCACGGACGTACTGTGTCCAGAGAGGAAGCAGGTGGGCACGCCAGGCCCACCGTTGTCACCCTAAGCCTCGTTACACTGCGGAAGGGTTAGAAGCCACATGACACCATGGGACGCTGAGCCCTGCATGCTGGGGAGAGCATGCTGGTATCGGGGAGAACTTGGAAGCATGAGCTTATGCACAAGGTTGAACAGTTCAGCTGAAAATCAGCGGGCTGGAAAGATTGTGCGGCTTGTCCTCTAAGCGTCTCAGCAGAGACAAAGCAACATGCAGAGAGTGACTTATTCTTCACCCCAAATCTGACCCCCAGCGGTGGCCACGTGGACACGGACAGCCTGGAGACCGCTCTCGAATTGCATACTCCACTCTTCGCTCAGCTCAACTGTAATGCTCAGTAACTAAACGAGTGGAAGGAAAGGTTCTCATGCCTTGGGGCACAGAGGGGGGTCAGAGGGACAGACAGGTGGAGATTCAAGATGGGTCAGTGCCCATTCCTGCATTGTTTACAACTAAGTGCTGCTTACATGATTGTTTTATGTTGCTATTTAGTGGTTTGTATATTCAGAACTCATCTCTTTGACTAGACTCTGTGCTTCTTGAGGACAGGGACTGTAGGGACACCTCAGGGAGGGCCATGCTGCCACCAAGCACTGGATGGCCAGGGTCACTTCTTCCTTTGGATTAATCGCAAATGAGGACACGCTTTCTTTCTGACCAGCTAAGCCCTTCCCCAGCGCTTCCTAGCCCCCATGCAGTGGGGACGGTCACTTATCAGTATAAGTGACCTTAGGAGCCCCTGGAACTCCCCAGAGGGGGGTAAACAAGCTGAGGTCCTCTCCTCAGCTGGACACATGGGTAGTGACCACGACCCAAACTGCACTCACTGGGCAGGGCCGAGGTGCATGCGTGGAAGGTGTCCGAGAGCCGGGCGTGGGTCTGAGCCGAGGGAAGAGCCACCAGCGGCCCCCAGGCTCCGAGCTCAGGCTGTAGGGTGCCCGCGGGGGATGCCCAGGGCCCGGGGCCTGAGTGCACCCCAACCGCGGCCAGCCCACACGGTCCAAGCATTCGGCCTTAATTTGGACATGACGTCAGCAACAGAGGAAACTCAGTTGTAGGGCGTAAAGGGAAAAGAAAAGCACTATTCTGATTTATTTTAAAAATTAAAGGAGTTCCCGTTCCTTTTCCTTCTGAAGTGGATGAAAAGCAACTCCATCCCCCTCCAAAAACAAACAAAAAACCCCAAACATTCATGGTGTAGATTTTATTGCTCTCAAGGTCTTGGCATCAAGTGCACAAGCTCATCTGTTAGATTGGAAAGGAATCACTGAGATTTAAAACCTGCGCTGGCCTGGGTCTCCGTGCGAACGGGAGTCCGCGCGGCTCGCTCAGCGACTCTGGGCGGACTCCCCCGGCGCACAGGGGTTCCCAGGGGAGAGAACTTCTCCGGGCAACGAGAGCTAGGGTTAACAGGTGGAAGATCTAAACTGCGTCTTGTAGGTGATGCGTCTGCACGGCGGTGCCCCACGGCTGTTCCAAAACGTCCCAGGTGCTAGTGAGTTAGTGACACACACAGACGGGGACAGGGAAGCAGCTCGCCAGGTGAAGGGAAAGAACCTAAGGCAGTCCCTCCCTGCAGTGCGGGGTCTGAGCCGCCAGGGAGGGGGGCGGTCCTGCCTCAGCCCTGCAGCCTCGCGGGGGCTGTGCTCGGTCTCGCCCTGCCCCACGGCGACCACACAGAATCCAGCGGTGTCCTCCAAAAGAGCGTGTGCGGTCTCGAGAAGTCCTCCCAAAACACAGACTAAGGGCTGATGCATAGTTATTTGTCCAGTTTAGTTTCTATTGTTCCCATCCCTCTTTCCTGCACCTCCTCTCCTAGAAAACTCAGCCGGCCTCTCTTCGGAATGCTGGTTACAGGGCACCAGACCTGAGACCGCTAGTGTTCCTTCCCCGGCTAAACAGGGCGAGGGGAGTGTGACTTGCAAACAGCACGCCTGAGGTTTAGGAAGGAAGTCCGACGCAGGCGGGGTGTGCAGCGGGATGCTTGAGCTGGGGCCCAGGAGCCGGCTGCTGGGGGCCCCCCATGCGCCTCCCTCTGCCAGCCCAGCGGCCCCAGCCCCACACCTCCATCTGCAGAACACGCAGCTCCCCTGGGCCACGGGCCCAAGTCAGGTCACGGGGAGACACCCCATGGCGGGGGGAGCAGGGGGGAGCAGTGCCCCCAGGCCCCCGGGGTGACACCCGCCACACAGGGGCAGGCCACCCCCGGGGCCCCGGCACCTGCTTGGGAAAGGGAGGCTAGCGGAGTCGGGGGGGGGCTCACCACCTCTACTTTGCATCAGGGAGCGGAGAGCCATCAATAGACCAACTGTAAAAATAAAACCTCTAGAAGCCAACGAGCTCCAAGTGAACAGTCTCCAACCACCTCCAGAAGCAAGGTTTGATGGTGACATACTTTTAAACGAGCATCCAAGAGCCCTGTGGGCTGCAGGGCAGCCCTCTCCTGGCACCGGGGACAGGGGTGTAGCCCTGTGGAGGCCGCAGGGAGAAAGAGGGACAGGGGGCTTCAGGTACCGGGGGAAGGGGCCCCTTCACTATAAAAACAGGTGTAAGGTACTTACACACGGGGTTGGGGGGAAACGGGCAAGCCGTAGTCTGACAGTGAAATGGGGCTACCCGTCCATCCGACACTTGGCGTGTGCTTGTCCCCCCAAGAACGCTCTGCGTGCCCACCCCACCGGCCGGAGCGAAGGGGCGGTGCTGGGCAGGACAGGTGGGCACTTTGGGGGCCTGGGACCTGCAAGTCCTCCATCCTGGGAGAGCAGGGGAAGGTTTGCTGGGGTGGGGGGAGGAGGCGAAGGGCCAGGGTGAGTTCCCGAAATAACCGATAAAAACAAAAATGGGATCTAAGTTTAAGAAGAGAAAGCATCCACAGGCTCCCTCTGGCAGGCAAAGTCCTCTCGAGATGACATCGGGGCGGGACCGGTGATCCCAGGAGTGGCCGCCCCCCGCCCCCGCACACACGTGCCCCCCGCGCCCAGCTCCGTGGTGGACTCTCACTCCCTGTGCAGGGGCGCAGCCAGAGTCTTTGTCTGTGGGCCTCCGACGGCTTCACTCTTGGCTCAAGGTTTACTGGTCAATATTAGTCACCAGTTAATACGAAAAATAGTTTCTAAGGGTCTTTTGTTCCGATCTGTGTGTGTTGTTCTGTTTTTAATTGAGTTAATTGGATACCACCGTCAGGTTATGTATGTGCAATCACAGCCAGTAATTATTCCTTTTTCTTAAATTCTTGGTTTCCGTAGCTAGAGCCTTTTTCTATTTCAGTTACTCCTATTAGTCGGCGGACTCCAAAGGAAGCTTTAAAATAGGAAAAAGGCAAGGTTAGACAGGTCGCTTAGCCATCCAATTGGAAAAACTGATATTGGGGGTTCCCGACTTTTGCCTCTGACCCCCCCCCATGGGGACTGCAGGCCAGCCCTCTCCCCGCTCCCTCCCCCTCCCACCGCAGCGGCCAGCCTGTCTGGGGGGCTCCGGGGGTGGGAGCAGGAGGTGGCCATGGGCCTGGTGGGGCTGCCGCGCCCTGCGAGGTGCCTGGGACAGACTGGGTGCCTGTCCGTCTGCGAAGGTTCCGGGGGAGTCCTAAGAGCCCAGGACTGTGCAGGGCTGTCGAGTAATGCCCATGTCCTCAGAGACCCTCAGACGGTCACCACGCAGACACGGGGCCCGCCCAGCTGCAGCATACGATGCTGACGCCCTGAGAGCCGGTGGCCGGTTGGTTTGTAGGGAGACGGCCCCGGGACGTGGCTGTGGTCCACATGACCCTATGGCTTAGTGGACAGAGGCTGGAAAGACTCCAGGCGGAGCCTGCTCCCTATGGGCCGGCCACCTCGATGGCCCCCGGGCTCGGGCGCCATGGCTGGAGCACGGAAGGCCCCCAGCTCGAGCTGTGTTACTCGCATTCGTTACCTGCCCCGACGAACCCCAGGAACGTCAGGATCAGGAGGGGCGAGCCACTTGCAAAGACACCCAAGACGCAACTGAAGAGAGGAGACAGGAGGACCGTGGCCCAGGAGAGGAAGTTCAGGAGCGTCCACGGCCGGCGGGGGGGTTTGAACTGCTGCCCCGGAAACACGCCCTTCTGGTTGTACGTCTCCTGCAAGGCGTCCTGAAAGAGGGAGAACACGCAGATTTAGATGCTCTCCTACCACGAGGGCCGAGGGCTGATGATGGAAATGACTCCACCGTCCACGTTCCCATCAATAAAGCAACTACTGTGTGTGCGACGGGTCGGGGACGGCAGGACCCTTGTGGAAGCTCGAAGAAAGCCGGGCTCATGCAGGCGCCTCCGGCCCCCGGTCGCCCCCGGCTACCTCCCGAGGGTGGGCTGGTGGGGCAGCGGCCTTGACTGGCTGGGGGCCCAGCGGCCCGGGCGCCAGTCCCACCATCGTTTGCACCTGCTACATTGCCCATGAAAAGCGACCTCGGCTCTCCTTCCTCTGTCTCCGGAGGCTAAGGAGCAGGTGAGCGCAGGGAGACGAGCTGCCAGAGCATGTCGCTGGTGGAAGAGGTGCACACGCATGCACGCCCCCTCGGCACACCTCTCTGCAGCCACGGCAGCCGTGCCTGGGGCCGGGCCGCCTCCTGTCACCGCATCCCCTCCTGTGGGCACCCCTTGCTTCCCGGGGGCCTCTCTGGGAGCCCCTCACCCCAGCCCACTGCCTCGACATGCCGCTGGCTTGGCCCCACGTCTACACCCGGGAGTGGTGGCAGGATCCTGCTCGCAGGTGTTGGGAGGGTCGGGGAGGTGAGCTCAGTTCGCCCACCGTCCTGAGGACCCACCACATGCATTCGGGGTCCACGGCTTCTTCCAGACGGCAGCTCCATACTTTTCTGAACTGGGACCCAGTCCAGGAGGCGTAGCTGGTACGCACACATGCGTGTGGTGCGTGTCTGCCACGCGTGTCAGGGAAGCAGCGCTCACCCGCGGCACACGGGGACACTCAGACTCATTCCCGGAGAGGAAATGCTGGGCCCGGCCGGCGGAGGCCATCCCATGGGGCTGGCTCTCAGAGCTCATGTCCTCGCCTCCTCCCGACTCCGCGCCTGACCCACCTCCTCCTTCCCCTCGCCAGCCTCTGCTGGAACGGCAGAGAGGGTCTCAGCACCACCGCCTGCAGACCCCCCAACCGCATCCACCTGTGTCCCCTCCCTGAAGCCTGGCAGGCACTCGGTCACTGTGGCCCAGACACGAGTGGCCAGGAAGGAAGAGCACTGGACTCAGGACTCTGTCCCATTTCCCTCACCGCCCCACTGCCCGCCGTTCCGATCATGCAGCGAGCGTGCGGCAGGAGTGAGGGCAAGAGGCCGGGAGGCCCGGGACGCCCCCCTGCCAGCACCCGCCGGTCAGCTCCCACATCTGCGGAACGGGAAAACCGCATGGCACGAGCTCTGTGGTCCGGCTCCAGGTTACGACTGGAGCTAACTGGTAAATAACCAAAGGCGGGAGCCATCAATGCCTCTCGGAAGCTGTCTGTTGCATCAGGATCAAAGCGCTGAGGCTGGTCACTGCAGGGTCTGCATCTTGCCTGGCAGGGGCCATCCGGACCCTCTACTCACAAGGGGCATCTCACGCTCAGCTGCGGGACGCAACCTGGGCGGTCTCTTTGAAGCACAGCTCAGAACAATTCCGCGAAGTGCAGAGAGGCTCCGCCCACAGGTTACAGCGTGAGTGTCTCGGGGACACGCTCTGCAGAGGGGGACGCAGCCTAACTGCTCACAGACAGGAAGAGGAGGGACTTGCACGGCCGTCTCCCTGTCTCCCTGTGGGGGAGGAGTGAGGCAGGGGCGCCTGGCTGGCTCAGCCGGCAAAGCGTGTGGTCAGGGTCTTGAGCGCGAGCCCCATGCTGGGGGTAGAGTTTACTTAAATTAAAAACAGGGGCGCCTGGGGGGCTCAGTCGGTTAAGCGTCCGACTCTTGGTTTCAGCTCAGGTCCTGATCTCAGGGTCGTGGGACAGAGCCCGGCGTTGGGCTCCGTGCTGGGTGTGGGGCCTGCTGGGGATTCTCTCGCCCTCTGCCCCTCCCCCTCCCTTCTCTAAAAAAAGGGCAATAGAAAAAAGACCTTCTTAAAAAAATAAAAGGAGTGAATTAAATCTATTACGTCAATGCTGACAGGTACAAACACCATGGTGACTGACAGAAGAAAAAACAGAACACCTCACATATAGTATGGCACCCTTGATGTAAATTAATTGTAAGTGACACAAAAAACAACTGAAAATGTTATTATATATTTTCAGTAGTATAGAAAAACATGGCAAATAATAGAAAAACACCCCCCAAAAGTCGTATATGTCAAACCCTGCCACTTGCTGCATCTGTGTTAGATGATTCTAGAAAGTGAACCTTAGGGACAGAGATGAGGCCCCTACTCTGTCACCTCCAGAGGCTGCTGTGTCCTGGCTGGGCCCCTCTGTCACCCCCCCCGACACTGTTCACACCTGCACTGAACAGGCGTGTGCGCGTGATCACAGTCCATGCACGGCCCGTACGCCACGCCGCCTTCTGCACGGAGCATGTGCGTGCTTGCACATTATGTATTTGCACATTATGTCCCCAAGATCTGGTTCTGCTGATGATATGCAGTTTGTTCATTGCGATTGAATTATCGCAAATGAACACACACAATGTCCTATTTCCCAACAATGCACTGTTACATTACTTTTCCTCTTGTGTTGAACAATACTGTTGCTCACAAATGTCTATTGTAAGATTTTAAACTCTCACATGTTGCCCTGGATTCCAAGATGGATTCTTCTTTGCAACCTAGTGTGTTCAAGATCCATCTGCCTTTCTATCTACTTGATCACACATGCTGCATTTCTTCTTCACGTAGGCTTTATTTTTCTTCCAGAGAGAGTTATATTCTTGGAAATCATACATTTTACCTAAGTTTTCAAATGTATGAGCATAAAGTTAGGACGCTACTCTCATATTATTCTCCTCTGCCCCTTGGTTGGCTTACCTTTTCATTCCTATCAATGCTATCACTCTTCTAACGGGTCACTCTTGCCCGTGGCTTTCTATTTTATTAGTTTTTTTTCTTTTTAAAAGCATTTGGTACAGTTGATTCACTCTTTTGTAGCTTTGCTTTCTGTTAAAATGATTTATGCTATTTTTATTATTTTATTTGTTCTATTCTCTCTAGGCTTACTCTATTTTTAATATGTCTGTGCACGTATAATGTATGTGTATGTCAGTGTGTGTGTGTGTGTGAGATTATTACGAGGATAAAACATGTATAAGACATTTAGAAGAGATCCTGACACATAGTAAGATGTGTCTAATGTCAACTTCACGATCATGCCCTCGAAGGAAGTATGTCTTTTCTCTCCGGTTACTCTAAGATCTTCTCATTGTCTTTCGTGTTCTGCAATTTCATCGATAAGTGGAGGGTGGGGGGGTGGTTGGATTTCTCTTTATTTACCCTGTTCCAGACTTGTGTTTCTTGAACCTGATGAATTCCAGAAGCTCTACAGTTGTCGTCTGTGACAGCTGCTCTTCACCACTCTTGTCTCTTTCTGGACCTGCCCGTAGTTACATATTGGACCTCCGGGTCTACCCTCTGTGTCTTCTCAACTTCCTTTTATAAAAGTTTGCACTTCCTCTGTGCTACATTCTGAGCAATTTCTTCTCAATCTTCCAGTTTACTCTCTCTTCAGCTGTATCAAATCTGCCATTTAATCTATTAATTAAAATTTTACTGTCAATGCCTAGATTTTTGCTGCCTATAAATTCTACTTGGTTTTTCTCAAATCTGTCTTTTTTCTGTCGGTATTGCTCTTTTGTTTTCAGTTCCTTCTGCTCAACCACTTCAAACATACTGATTTTAGTCTCTGTTGATCCACTGGCTGAAGTTGGAGAGTTTACCTCTTCTGTTCTGTGTCTCTGCGCCCTGTGCTCGTGGTCTGGTTACATGCTCATCTCCAGCAGGATTTTACCTGTGTTCCTCCAGGCCTACACATGCTTCTCTCAGGAACTCTGGAATGGTTTGCCTGGAACCACTTGTTGGGTTGATATTTTGGCTTTGTTCTCCCTGAACTATATTGCTAGGATAAATTCAAACCCCAAGCCCCTCTGAGGGCTGACCTGTGATTATGAATTATCAGGGAGACCTTGTTGAGACCAAGAGGAGAAAGGTGAGCGTCAAAGTCATTTCCCTGTGCCGGCACGTATGTTTCTTTCAGTTCACCGTGCGAGGTGAGTTCCGGCCTGGAATGAGGTCAAACCCCTCTCTTCTGTTTCCAGGTAGGCATTAAAACTCAGGACTCCAGGGTAAGGGGACCAGCAAACGCCACTTGGAGGAGTGTGGCGTTCCTGGTTCACAGGCTCATGACCTGCTTTTCAGCTCCAAGTTCTTCTCTGACCCTTATTTCCTTAAAAGCTCCCCAGTGCCTTTAAAAGGATATTTGTTGTATGTGGAAAGGATCCCGTCATTCTCTACGCCCCCCGCAATGCTGAAGATGAAGATACTGTGTCCTGTATGTTTGTGTATCTAAAACACGCTGGTGGCACATTTCAGGGGAATGGAGAAGGAATGGTGTGCTTGGCCCACGGATCTCTTCACGTCACCTAGACTGCCTCTTCTATAAATCACCCCCCCCCACACACACACACACACACGATACGTGTAGGCTGTGGATCTATCAGTTTTTACATGAAAAGATGAACCAAATGTGGCAAAATGTGATCAGCCACGGCTGTGTAAGGACCATGCCATCCTTTACACTTTCCTCTAGTGTGTTGATTTCTCACAAGTTAAGAAAGACACTGGAAAGAAGGTAGAAAGAGTTTGAGAGCCGCACGGTCCTCCCGTCTCTGCAATCCGCACGCGTGCCCCGCCTGCCCCGTGCGCCGCCCCTCGGAAACCTCTTCCCGAGACCCCGGGGGAGGGGACAGCCGTGTGCCTTACCTTCTCCTGGTACAGTTTATGAAGCCACTGAGCCGCTTCCTTCTCATCCAGTGGGATCTCTTCCAGAGGAAATCTCCTGTTTGGGTAAGAAGATTGAAAGCACAGTGGCTTACCCGTGGGATGGCATCAAACAGGGGAGCAGTCGCTGCGTGGTGGGGGGGACTCGCTGGCCCCACCTTTTCTGGTCGGGCCTCACTCTCACGTTCTAAAACCACACACACATCCAAGGCATTCAGCCGGAGCGCAGAGCAGCCGGCACCTGGCCCGCGGGGCGGCGGGGGCCACGGAGGGAGGGCAGGGAGGTGTGTTCTTCCCCAAGGCACAGCCAACACTTTTCACGGGGAGGGGGGGCTCACGGGCAGTTTAATGGAACAGACCACGCCCCCGTTTCCACTGAGAAGGGTGTGCACTTGTGAGCTCCAGCAGGAGTTTTGGTCTTTCCTAATAGTCCATTCTTCACAAATAATCAAAACTGAGAGCGTCTTCCATTAGGCAAAGAGGATTATGTAGTTCACAAAGGAAATCTACTTGCTCCAAATATGAAAAGCAATAGAGATTCAGAACTTTAATCTTAACTCACAAATAGCTGACTTCGGTGACACTTACTTATGACCCTAATCACCAGCGGGATCACCCCCCCAGGAGCGCAGGTGTCTTGGGGGGAGACAAGCAGGGCAAGAGGGCGCCCCACGGCAGCCGCAGTACCCGAGGCCGCCAGCAGGGGACGCTGGGGACACGCCGGAGCAGGAATGACCAGGGCGGTGGTCTTCCCGCCGGGCTGCCCACCGGGCGGGCCAGAGTGAGAGCAGCCTGCCAAAATCTCCGTGTTTGAAGTTATCCTAACCCTACTGTTTCCAAAAGTGGAGAGCTTTGCTTTATGTGGGTTCTAACCTGTCGATCTTCACCGTATTTGAAATGAAAACGGACACATGAGAACGAGGACATGGACACAGGAGCGAGGCCGGTGCCACATGCACGCAGCCTCTGGGAACCACTCTACACTCCCGGGGAGTGAAGGAGACGTAGAACCCCTCGTAAACAAAGATGCTCTAACTCTGCGGACCCCGAAAGCTCTTGGGAACCGGTGCACCCCAGCTAAGGAGACAAAGCTCAGGAGGGGTGTCCACTGAGGGATGGCCGCCTCCTCCCCTGGTTTGTATCTACATCCTGCGGTGGATCACCACACCCAGGTCCTCGTGTAGGTCTGCTGTATGCAGTATGAAAAGTATAAAATAAGAATTTAAAAGGATGATAAAAAATAAATAAAAATATGAGCACCTATCTCCCGGAGAGGACTCAAGCCCCTTTAAGGATGCTGGCCCCAAGTGCCAGATGAACGCAGGGAGCCTCAGGCCGCCACCACCGAATGCCCCTGGCCTTGGCCCCAGCGCAACTGCACCGGGAGGGGAACAGGAAAAGGACTCAAAAGAGGAAAGCTCCATCGGCCGACGAGAGCTTTGTCTTGTTTGATTATAAGCATGTTTTGGACTCACTGGAATATTGCTTTCCTTCAAAATACCCAAAAGGTAAGTATCACAAAATAGCACATTGAAGCTTTTAGACGTTCTAAGAACTTGTCTGTTAAAATAAGATTAGGTGAAATATAATCCCAGGCTTTCTGCAACAAAGGGGACAATGAACAGAGTAAGGCACAGGTCTTCTCCTGCAGGGGTGACTGTCCACTAGGGGGAGCAGTGCAACCCAGTGCTCTGGAGCCGGACCAGGAGGGCTCGCCCAGCTCTGCCACCTCCCGGCTGGGACCTGGGGCGGTTGAGACCAAGCCCCGGGCCACCCCGACCACCCAGGGGCCAGCGAGGGTGAGGACAGGCCCCAAGCCCACCACTGCTGTCACTGCCCTGGGCCACAGCACATGTTCTGGTCAGAGCCATAGCCAGGGCTGGAGGCCACCAGGACCCCCAGGGCCCCAGATACGCCACCCGGTCCCCGCTGGTTCCAGAGGTCTAAGGGCAAGGACCCGGGGCTCTCTCCCCGTCCCAGGATGGAATAAGAGAACCTATACCTCCTCTGAGCCAATCCACTGCAAACCTCAGGAGGAAAAAGCCCCCTGGCTTATTCTTCACATTCACAAAGTTATTCCTGGGGGGAGGGGGGGAACCGGCTGCGGTTGCTGTTTTAGATGTGCTCGGGATTGACATGAAGTGGGCCTCCGAGAGCCCTGGGGGCCAGTCTGACCGGGGTGGACACTCATTGCTGGCTGGTGACAGGCAGGGGCGCTAACAGGGCCCGTGACTTGTGCGCACACCAGGGAAGGTCTGGCCTTCCTGCACATTTGAAGGAACCAGGAGGGGCGGGGCTGCCAAGTTCAACTGGGATGATCCAACCAAGAGGAGGACCTGGAGGGCCGGCCTACAAATATGCTTGGAGCTGGGGTCAAAGTCAAAACCCCCTTTTATGAAGACCACCAGACCCCCTGGGCTGGGACAGCTTACCCTTCTGCCTATGGGAATCCTAGTCACTGTCCAAGCTGAAGCTCAGCCCCTTTTAAAAAGCCTCTGTGTCCCTCCAGCAGGAGAGGTTGCTCCTGTCTTCAGAGCATCCAGAAGGGTCTGCCTTCACCCCACACCCACTCCTTCACCTTGTAGGACAGCGAGTGCTTCTCGGGTCTGTCTCCACATCTGCAGTTCTGGGAGCAGGCTGCCTCCACTGGGTGCCCGGGGGCCCAGTGCCAGGGGCTGGGGACACGGGGAGGGGTGCTCACCTCACACACATGTCCGCCTCGTACTTCTTCCCATAGAGGATTCCCAGCAAAGACGGGTTCTTGTTCCCACGGAAATTCAGCGTGACGTCGTAGACGGCTGCGACTGCCGGGAGCAGCAGGGGTGAGACCTGGGCGGGCGCCTGCGTCGGCACCCACGCTCACACCCACACCCGGCTCGGCCCCGCACCCCGCTGGGCCCCACACCAGCACCCGGCTCAGCCCTGCAGGCTCCTCGCCTCACACGTGGGTGACGCACGTTACTGCATTTACTGACCATTTGTGTTCAGATTTACGGTCTGGTTGCTCTCTATTTGTACTCCCTGTTCTTTGTCCCTGTCTTTGATCTTGCCTCCTTTGGGACTCATTAGATATATGTATTTTTTCCTTTTATAAGGTTTTAAGTTACACAACTTTTTCATTATTTATTCATCATTTATTCCATTAACTAGCATTTTATCACCTCTGAAACGCGAGGACCAGCTTCCACACGGTGCCTCCACCTACTGGCTCTCCCTTTCCGTCCTGCTGTCCTGCATTTTACACGTCATTCACTTATGCAGTCTTGGACAAATCACTTTCGTGTCCTGCTGCACGCAGAGCCCCGAGAGAGAGAGCGGCGGCCTCTTACCCGTCCCTCGGAGGCACTGGACCGCCGTGGTGAAGCCCCTGGTTCGGGGCAGCAGGTGGTACTTGAGGACGGGCAGCCCCTTGGAGATGGCCACCTCCATGCTGACGCGGTGCTTCTTCTCCGTGAAGCGCGTGCCCTCACAGTACAGGAGGAACTAGGGCATGGGGGGGACAGGGGTTATCCCAGGCGACGGGCTCCAACGTTCCCCCGCACCGAGCATGTGCTGCTGATCTGGAGCAATGACACAACACTCTAGTGACAAGTGAGGTGTCCTGTACAATGTGACTGGATTTAGGGCTGCAATCCACACTCCAGCCACACGGAGCCCCTCAGAGAACAGCAAACAGCATGGCACTGATTCTCAAAGAATGCCAAAGACAGCCTCCCAGAAAGAACTGGAACAGGAAGGGGTGCCCAGGCAGCAGCCTTCCCACCATGACTGGAAAATCGTTAGTCTGTTATCCATTTGCCTCAACATGAGGATTAGAAATGCAACTAAGTAGCCAGTTCTCAAAGAAATACTTCCAGGGACCAGATTAGAAACAGAAACGATGTTCAAACTGACCGATGGCCACTACTTCAGACGGCTGGCCCATCAGACTCATGGAAGGGGCTGGAAAAATAGGAGGAAGCCCCCACCCCAGGGGCGTGAGGGGTGGATGTTCTTGAGAGCAAGCTAAATCTTCTCTGAAGTACAAATTGATCCCTAGAACCACAGGGTCCCTGGGGTCTGCTGTGCAGCCTGGCTCCCTGGAAGCTACTCCCTGCAGAGAAGGCCCCCCAAGGGGCTGGGCAGGTGCTCTCAGGGCGGCTCCATCACACAGCTGAGCCGGGGATGCAGGAAGGGGGCTCATTTCCTCTCCAGGCCCCCTCAGCAGGGCTCTGGGTCTGCACTGGGGCAGGTAGAAGCAGCTGGCCTGGGAGGGGCCCCCCGGCCTGCAAGCTCAGGGGGTGAGGGCCCTGGTTCTGCTGTGAAATTGCTCCCCAGTGCGGGTTCTCGTCGGCCACAGATAATCACGTAGTCGGGGCGGCGGGGGGGGGGGGGGGGGGGGGGGGGTCAGGAGACCTAAAGGCATCCGGACTGAAGCCACAGGGCACTCACCCACATGTACTCGGGGTAGTCGGACAAGCGCTTCAGCCCCTTGATGACAGTGTCCCGGTCCTCCTCCCATTTCCGCTTGCAGAACACGATCTCCAGGAAGTACCACGTCCAGCCGATGAGGGGCACATAAAGCAGCTCCCTCTTTGCGAGGACTTTGGAACTCTGGAGGGAGGGGGCAGGCGGTGAGGGTCAAGACCCCCACAGGCGCCCCTGGGACTGGCTTGGTGCTTGGTGACTTTGCTGTCAATGAGGAGACCCTGCTGTGAGCATGGCCGCTGGTTTCCGCACGACCCCAAGGGGGCAGGCGTGCTGTCCTACAGACAAGGAAACTGAGGCACAGGCTGGTGGAGAGAGGGGTGCCCGCTCTAGCCACCAGGCCCTGGGCTGCCTGAGGGTGACCCGGGACAGCCAAGTACAGCTACTTTCACTGCAGTGCTCTGCTCGGCCTGCCTCAGGGGGCCCTTGACATTTCCCTGAGGCAGCTCAGCTGGCCAAGGAGCTCTGTGGGGACTCTGGGAAAGTACGGGTTCACGGGGGTGATGGAATAAACCTGAGCTCAAGACAAGCCCTGGGGAGCTGAGGGCGGACCTGACCTCAACTCTGGGCTCAGAGGCTCCAGGGGCTACACCGGAAGAGAAGGAAAACCCAGACCCCATGCCACTCACTCCCAGCACCTCCCCAGGGCCCCCGTGTGGCTCACCCCCAGCACCTCCCCGGGACCCTGCACTGCTCACCCCCAGCACCTCCCCGGGACCCCCATGTGGCTCACCCCCAGCACCTCCCCGGGGCCCCCGTGTGGCTCACCCCCAGCACCTCCCCAGGACCCCCATGTGGCTCACCCCCAGCACCTCCCCAGGACCCCCGTGTGGCTCACCCCCAGCACGCCAAACCGCTCACACATGGTCCACCCACAGAGGAAATCAATTTCAAAGTTGTGGTTGAGGATGACGACCACGTGCTCCTTGCCGAAGCGGCCCAGCGTGGCCTGGTCGGTGAACAGCGTGCACTCCGTGCAGGACCACCACTCCAGCAGCATGACCAGCTCTGCAGACACAGGGGAGGGGAGCGGCGTCAGCAGGCCAGGACGCTGGGCCTGGGTACGGGGACCCCGCCGCGGGAGGTGCCGGCCAAGCCCGTGCTCAGGGGGCTTCTACAGAATGTTCACCCAGGTGGGGCTTCCCGCTAGAAATGAGTTTTGATGGTTTAGGTTTCATAAATTTAATTTTCCAAAATTGTAATGACCTTTTCTAAACAAAAGCCAGGGAAAAGACAAATGGGAAGCAGAAGTGGAAGAAAAGTGTAATCTTAGATGGACGTCTTTATGTCCTATTATGATTCCCACAGGTGCTGTGATTTGAGGGACGATCACATTTTATCCACAGAATGGGGGCACAGGGGGTGGGTGCATGCACACAGCCAGCCCCAGGGCCACCGTGGTCGGCAATGTGACTATGCCCACCACGGCCAGGCGTCCTAAGAAAGGTGACCCCACAGACCAAGAAGCACGGCTTTCGCGCTCAGGATCACCATAGGACGGCCCCGTTGTTTTTGTGCTCAACACCAGCCCCTCCATCTTCTGATGGGACCGGCCCTTGGGGATGGAGGCCAGGGCTTGGAGAGCAGGCTCCACGCCTGACTGCCTGGGCCTGTTTCCCCATTTACAGAAAGGAGAAAATAGTGGCTTCCTTACAGGGCCCCTGGAGGACTCCACGGGCCACAGCTCATGACGTTAACACCCAAGAAGCAGACGACTGGGGCTGGTCCCTCCTTCCCGATGGGCATCCCCACCAGCCTGGGCCAAGGTGGGGGCTGCATAAGCTCTGCCCCCCATGTGCTGCTGATCACGCAGCCTCTGGGGTCCCTTCCTTCTCTGTAAGGTGGGAGCTGGACGGAAGGTCTGCCCCTCAGATGATACCTGGACACTCACCAGCCACAGTCCCTGCCACCCGGGGGACAACCTGAGGCAGGGTCAGCGGAAAAGGCCACCTGTCAGAGGCAAACTCGGCACCAGTGACCCTGCTAGCCCTGGCCGCTTCTAGCCCGCATTCACAAGCCTGGAGAAAGGCGCAGGCGCGGAAGACAAACGATCCGAACAGACCTTTCTCGAGTATTTACAGGCGGCCCACAAGCACACAAGATGATGCTCAGTATCACCAGCCATCAGGATGCGCCCAAACCGCAGTGAGACACCCCTTCCCGCTCCTCGGGATGGCTGTCACCGGACACCGACGGGAGAGACAGGAGCCCCGCCTGGCGCCGTGCATGTACTGGGCACTTTCTCGGTAACTGGTGTCCACACGGAGCTAGGGGACGACCCCGCGATTCCACCCCAGGGATCTGCCCAGGAGCCACGAAAACAGGTGTCCATGCAAACACCTGTGCACGGATGCTCACAGCCGCCGAACAGCAGACACCAGCCAAATGCCCACCGAGCCATGGCCGGCCTCACAACCACTGTCCTGCCGCCGCGTCACGTGACCCAGCCGCAACCTGGGCGAGCCTGGGCAACAGTGAGTCCGTCTTGAAGGACCGACCCGTAGGGGCTGTATGCGATGTCCAGAACGGGCAAACCCACAGACAGGAGGCAGCTGACTGACTGCAGGGCTGGGGGATGGGCAGCGGCTGTGAGTGCCAGGGGGTTTCTTTCTGGGGTGACCACACCAGGACCACTGGGCTGTATGGGCCGTATAAAGGGTGGATTTCGTCTCGGTAAAGCTGTTGAAAAGAAAAGGAAGGAAAGCAGAGGCCAGGAGGCCGGCAGCTTGCGCATCTGGAAGCATCCCCTGCTGATGCGGGGGGGTCCAGCCGCCCCCCCCCCCCCCCCCCAGGGAGACAGAGCCCAGAGCCGCCCTCTCCCTCTCTCTCTATGGCTCTTGTTTATCGGATGGTGGCAGCCCTGGAGGGCCTGTGCCAAGTCCCCGGGCGTGAGCTGGTTCACGAGGGACTATGGTGGAGACTGTTGCTTCTAAAGAGACTTGCTGGGGAATGGGGGAGTGTTTTCTCCATTATCCTAGTAAGAACGCTTGAGACGCGCCCTCCGAACACACCTCCAGTGCGCAATCCGGCACCGTTACCACGGGGCACAGGGCTGGACGGCGCACCACATCACCCACCCTAGGCCCCTCCAGGGTGCGGCCGATTTCAGGTCCCTTTTGGAAGCGGGATGGGGCAGTACGTGTCCTTCTGGGACCGGCTCACCTCACTTCACGCGATGTCCTGAGGTTTCATCCATGTTGTCCCCTGTGGCAGGAGTCCCTGTGTAAAGGCTGAATAATTTCCCACTGCATGTAGGACCGCGTTTTCTCTATCCGTTCATCCATCGCTGGACACGTGTTCAGACTGTGGGCTCGTGGGAACGACGCTGCCGCGGACACGGGCAAGTTCTTTCTTATCCTTTGTTCAAGAGGAGCCAATACGGCCTCAGCCTCCTGACTCAGAGCCGCCAAGGGCGGGAGTGCAGCGCGCTGCTGAGCCGCAGGCTGGCTCGGGGGGCCCCCTCCCCAGCTGTGTGGCCCCACCTGCGAGAGGGACGGCACAGCCCCCTCCCCGTAGGTGCTCCGGAGCAGGGCCGCCTCGCGGTCAACGTCCATGAACGCTGGCTCTCCCAGCCATCCCTGTGTTCCAGAGGTGCCCAGAGACCACAGACGGAGGGCCGGATGGACAGGCACCCCAAATCCCCCACAGACGTTCTGTGAGGACGAGCCACGGCCCGTCCCGGAGAGCGGCTCTGTCGGAGCGTCACCAGGCTGCTCCTCCCTGCCCGCCAGTCGGCAGCCCAGGGGACAGCGGGCAGGGGTGCCTGCCCATCTCATCTGGAGACCAGCAGCCTCTCTGTCCGTGGAGCGTGGAGCCGCCAGGCGGCTGCCAGCCCGCCGTCCATGCCTGCGACCCCGGCCCCGCGGGGGAGCACTCTGAAGGAGTCTTGCTGGTGGGCTCCTGGGCCCAGCCCTCATTTTTCGGTGTGATTTCCTTCATTCAGAACGAGCAAGCTCTCTCTTTCAGCCACTCACTGCGCATCGCCGTTCTCAAACTCCCTGCATTGACTCGATCTGGATAGAGCGGCTGCGAGGGAGGCATTTTCTCTTTTCCAGCCGGGAAGGTTTGGCGTGGCCAGGTCAGCGGGAGCCAGGGCCCGGACAAGGGTCACACTGGGAACGCGCTCAGGGCGGCTAGCGGGAGGGCGCCGGGCATCACAGGGTGAGAGCAGGGTTCGCGTCCAGCCAGACACTGGACAGTGGCTCAGGGTCATTAGAACAATGATGTGACTGCAGCCCTCCCCGCGTGCCCCTGCAATCTGGGGGAGCCTTCCACTCAGTCCAATTCGGAGGGGGACACCTGTGGAACACCCCCGCTTCAGCGGGTCCCTTGGGGGCTCCCACAGCCTCGCGCTCAGCAACAGAAGGGGCGCCGGCGTCTGGGATGCTCCCCGCACGAGGGGCTCACTCCAGTCTGCTTCCCGCCGGGAGACAGGTTTTGTTCTCAGGCTTTCCTCCACTTCGTTGTCTTTGTTACAAAAATGCACTTGTCTTTGCTTTTTTAACCCATCTTCTTCTAAGAGTTCTCAAGTTAGTCTGATGTCTGTTGCCCACCCCACCTTTTGTCAGCAAAGTCTGACATCAGAGGCCGCTGTCCTCCTGGCAAATACCAGAAGGAGAAGTGAGCCCAGTGGGACTGGAACTCTCCCCCAACGTCCCCTCCCTCCCCCACCCCCCGCACACAGCCCCCCCCCCCCCCCCCCCCCACTTCCGCCCTGCGTGGTTCTGGTTCAGCCTCACAAACCGGGCATGGTCATTACTTAACAGGATCGCTTAGATGTACCCACTCACCAATTTCTCTGACTGCCCTCTTTCCAGCACCTCAGACCCTGCTGTATGATAGCTTTTGTTCTTCCTAAAGAACTTCTCCGACGGGAATGTCACATGTGTATCGTGGGCCGCAAGTGCCGCCGCTCTTGGCTGGCATCAGACTGTTCTAGGTCACCCTCGTTTGAACAACCGCCGTCGGTCGGTCTGTCCATTCCTGCCGGCACTCGGGCTTTCCCGTCTGGGTATTTCTGCACCTGCTCTTTGTCTCCGCTGTGTGTGACCTCCCTGGAGCGTGTCTGAGCGTGCGTGTCGGTTTATTTTCCCTGCTGGGAACACGCTGTCCTCGAGGAGTCACAGCACCACGTCTTCATCCACCCAGGAGGATCCTGTCCCAGCACCACCTGCCGCGCCCCCTCCGCAGATCCGGCCTCTCTCCCCGTCCTCCTTTCAGCCCGTGTCACCCTCTCCTCCCGGGTCTCTGCCGCACACTCGTGTCACTGTGCCTGGCCTCCCGTGAGCTGGGTCCAACGTGACGTCACATTCACCAGCACCAGCTGACAGTTCACTCTAACAATACTCTGCAATTACAATTTTCATTTATGCGCGTTCTATCTGATTCTTTTGTCACCGTTTGCTAGTGTTTTGTCTAAATCTGCCGGATGTTTCTTGTCCTCCGACTATGAGTTCATATTTGCTTTGTCTTGATCTGTGAGATTCTTTGAGCCTAAAGTGGGAGGTATTTCCTCCAGACAAGCTGACCCCAAGGGGCACTGCTAACCTGCTCCACCCCAGCCACAGCTCCGGGTCCAGTTAAATCCGGTCCCCCCCCCACAGCTGGTCCATCTGGGGCCCCCGGAAGGCAAGCTCGAGGTTCGGTGCCAGCCCCCCGCTCTCTGCTGAGGGGATGGGGCAGCGCTGAGAGGTTCCCTTTACGTACTGTGCCCCCAGCCACGCGCTAACAAGCCGGCCTCATCCAGGCCTGAGCTGTTTGGGAGTGTTTTAACCCTACAATCCTGCTGCAGGTAGAGTCACAATTTAGTTTTTATTAATTAGTATTTGCCCCTTTGGTGTGTATTCCTCTCACCCAATTATACTCACGAGCAGCTCATTGTATGTTTCACACGACAGGACTTTTAATTCTCCCTCCCCCACCCCCACAAAAATCTTTTATCTGAAAGAGAAACCAAACCCTGGGAACTGGAGCTGTTAAGCGTGTAAGGCAAGCTAAAGCTATGGGCCAGCTCGCCGGTCTCGGCCGAGGCCGCGGGAAGTCACGGGCCTCCGAGCCTCCTTGGAGGTCTTCCCGCCTCTGCTCCCGAGCTGGGAGGCTAACGGAGACTCATCGTTTCCCAGAGGATATAAAATGGGTATTGTTTTCTCTTTACTATAAAAGAAACATGGTCGGGGCGCCTGGGTGGCTCAGTCGTTAAGCGTCTGCCTTCGGCTCAGGTCATGGTCCCAGGGTCCTGGGATCGAGCCCCGCATCGGGCTCCCTGCTCCGCAGGAAGCCTGCTTCTCCCTCTCCCACTCCCCCTGCTTGTGTTCCCTCTCTCACTGTGTCTCTCTGTCAAATAAATAAATAAAATCTTTAAAAAAAATAAAAAATAAAAGAAACATGGTCTTAAGCTAAAAAACGTAAACAGCACAAAGTCAGACATATACATAAATAAATGTAAATAGTAAAAAGGAAAAGGAAAAAAATAAAAACCAAACAAGCAGTAAATAAGTAAAACCTAACAATGCACAAAGCGGAAGCCCCTCGTTCCTCCAGTCCCTGGGTATTCAGTTTCCTGGCGACCCGGGGGACCCTCCAGGCACGACCAGCATGCACACGTGCACACCCAGCACACGCCGTCCTCAGAGAAACAGCAGTGTGCCCTGTACCTCGGTGTGCGCCTTCCCCTTTCGCTTAGAAATGTATTTTGCGGACGGCTCTGCGTCAGTAGGGAGACGCCCTCGCTGGTCAGGGCTGCGGGGGTCCGCGGCGCACTCACCATACTCGCGCCCCGCGAAGGGGGCACTACGGCGGCTGCCGGTTTGTGCTGATGTCCAAGTGGTAAAAGGAGAAGGTCTGCACCGACGGCGCTTCTGCACGGAGCGCTCAGGCACGTTCGTATCTTGTGGGACAACGGTCCAGCCCCGGCAACTGTGGGCTTTGCTGTGGGGCGTCGGCGTCTCCGTCACCCGGCAGGTGGGGACTGATTTTACACGCACACGCACATGCAGGTGCACGTCGGCCACAGACACACACGTCTACACGCATACGTGAGATCAAAGCGGGCAAGGGTCCTTGTCCTTGACAGACAGGTGCTCGCACGCACCAGAGAGCGGACAGGCCACCCGCGGTTGGCTCGCGGCGCCCCGCTGCCCGGCTGGCAAACCGAGTTCATGTCTGTCCTCAAATATCCAAGACCATGTTAACCATACAAAACTGCGTCCTCGGTGGGTCCAAGCGGTCGGCTGTCGGGATGTCATTTGGCTCAACCCCGTGGAGAGGCTGAGCATCCTCTGCGCGTCTGCCGGCCACCCCTGAGCAGCCCCTCCGTTCCCGCGTGGGGACCGCCAACCGGGCCCCACCTGCTGCACACGTCATCGGGAGCATTCCCCACCCCAGGGGCCCCCGCCCGGCAGGGAGTGCAGGCCGGTCTGTTCGGGGTTCGGGTTTGTCTGGCACAAAGGACGTCCTTTCCCCCCGCTGCCCAGCCCCCACCTCCCCACATGCGCGGCGCAGGCACACTCACGGCTCCACAGCGAGTAGGCGAGGCGGCAGTTGAGCCGGCGGTAAAGCTGCTTGTTCACCGGCCAGAGGACTAGTGTGCAGAGCTGGACGAAGTTGATGACCAGCCCGCTCACCACGAAGACGAACCCGATGAGCAGGTGCACCATGAACTGGGTCTTCAGGTAGGCGAGCAGGCCCATGGTCGCTACTCAGTAGCGAGCGCAAGGTCCTTCACTGAGAAGAGCCGTCCTGGAAAGGACAGGGACAGCAGTGAGGACAGGCGCCCGGGACCCCGGCGGCGGCACGCGGAGGATGACCCACGGGGCGCGCAGCGGAGCCCGCCAGCCAGCGGCTCACTCCTGCCACTCTCCGCGGCCTTTCCTTCTGGAAGGGACACAAGCCACTCATACGTCACGCACACTGCCCCCCACACACTACACACTCACACACACCACACGCACACAAGAAAGGAAGAAAAAAACCTAAACAAATGCCCCCAAATATTACTAGTGATTGATTACCTCTAGGAAAAAGCATTACAGATAGTATTTATTTTAGACGTTTTTTAGCATCGTTTAAAAGACCAAACTGCACATGAAATCTCTATAGAACAGATCCATACTATCTCAACGATTTACTTCCCACACTGGGGTGCACTTGGACGCTAACAGCCTCCGTCTGGGCTCTGGAACAGCGCGGGGACTCACCCAGGGGCCCAACCAGTCTTTCTCCCCTTTCCACGTGCATCTCTTACTTCCAACGGTGAAGCCCAAAGCTCACACTTCTTGGCTGCGCTTGTCCCGTGAGCTGCCCTGTAACCCCCCTTGTGGCAGAGAACCAAGCAGGACGCTGTGATCCAAACTCAGGGCTGCCCGTGGTCCGCAGGAGAGGGGCCCGCATGCTCTCTGGGGATGGGGCGCGGAGCTGGCTCTGAGACAGGCTCCCCCACTCTCCGGGGCAGGTCCTGCTTCACTCTACAAGCTGAGCACACCTGGGGGCACCAGGGGGCCGGCTGCCCCCCGAGACCAAACCGACTGTGCTGGGAACAGGCCGCTGTGATTTCTGAGGCTGAGTCGCAAAAGCACAACTTTTGGCCAGCCCCTGGTCCTCACGTGGTCGGCTCAAGGGGAGCCAGCTGCCGTGTCAGGAGGACATTGGCAGCGAAAGTGGGCCGTCCAGGCCCAGTCAGGCCTTCGGATGCCACAGCCCCTCCGCAGCCCCGAGCCACCAGCCGCTGTGGCTGAAGGGACAGGGAGGGCAACTAAGGGCAGTGTCTCTCAGACCAGTGCTGGGATGGCTTGTTACTAACTGGTTACTCCGCAGTTACTGTAAGTGATCCTCTGAACCTAAAGAACAGAAAACACACGGGGACAGCAAGACACTTCTTACTACATTGTTGGGGACGCTGCAAACCCTCCCCTCCAAGCAAACAGCAGCACGGACAGCTGACTTGTTCGGGGTCCAACCGTGAGAAGCAGTAGGACCAGATTCCAACGTAGGCAGTGAGATTGCGTCCACACACTTCCCACGGGCAGGGGACGCTTCTGGAAGGCAGAGTCCCAAACATGCCAGCCAGGCCAGGCCTGACGACGTACTCCTTCCGTGTACTAGAGCTAATGGCTTTGTCCGGACCCGGCACCAATGCCCATCCTCTAGCACCTAACTGCCAGGCTCTCTACCCGCACTCCTACCACCTGCCACACGGGCCAGAATAACCAGGGTCCCCAGAAGCCAGCACATAGATTGCCATATCAGCCGTGATGCTTTTAAAAGCAGATTCCCAGGTTCCATGGCCGACCTGCTGATTCCATCACCAGGGCACGAGGTACAGGTCCATCAAGGTGCAGCTCAGCACAGCTCAGATGTGCTCACTGGTGCGCAGCGTGATGGCACCTGGAAGGCCACGGCCGTGGGGGCCGTGGTCACATCAGGGCGCTTCCCTTCGTCCCTGCCCAGGCAGTGCCCAGGCCCTGGCAACGCCACCAGCCTCTGGCACTGTGGATCCGGCTTCCTTTTCTCTAGGCTCACGTGAGTAGAAACACCCGGCAGCTGCCTTGTGGCTCAGCACAACGTACACACCACCGTTCAGCCTGAAGGCACATCGACCTTCCACGGCGCGAAGGTCCCGGTCTGCCGACTCACCTGCCCATGGCGCCTGGCGACCATGCATGCTCGAGCACAAGTCTGTGCGAACGCAGGCTCTCACTCGGGAATCTATTCCAGCCCCGAGGTTATGAAGTAGCCGGTCCCTGGGCTGCCTGAGTCTCTGATGTAAAAGTCCATCCCCAGGATTCCCTGCAGAGCCGCACCCACCCTTAGACACGCGTTTCTCAGGGCCTCACCACCACCACACCCCTGTCTGCAACGCTGGCGTCCAGGGTCCAGCTGGCCCCCCTGCCCCAGACCCCGGGGCTCGGCAGGGGCCCTGATGAGGGCTGACGGATGTGGCGTGGAGCTTCGTTCCGACAGCTAGCCTTCTTTATGACTCACGTTCACGACCTGCCCTTGTCCTTCCACGGTCACCCCAGGTCGGTCCCACCCGCTGTCTGCTGGGCTCCTGGGACCCGAGGGTGAGCGTGGCCCTGGGCTCTCCTGAGGCTGGCGTGTTCTGACCTGCTGCTGGCCACCTGCCTGGGCTGTCAGTCTCTGGCTCGGACACCCCAGAAGTGGGGTCCAAATGCATGACTCCGTCACTCCCTGTGGGCCAGACTCCATACTAAGGAACGTCAGCTGCAGCGGTTCAGGGGTCCTCCCACATGCCCACCCCACGAGAGCTGCTGACCGTCTGCTTGGATGCTGCCCCGCTCGGCCCGCACGCCCCCAGCCTCTCCCCGGCCTCGATGGGCACAGCAGGAGTGCGGTGGGGGAGGCACAACTCAGGCTGCCGAGAGCACCTAAAAACGGCTTAACTCTGACCAGACAAGTGTAAGTCAGGCTCTGCACGTTTGCACACAGTCCGGCACTCCGTCAAGTTTTACTTTTTAAATAGAACTCTATTCTTGCAAATGCAGCCCATGGGGTCTGACGCTCGCGGCGCCCGCCGGCCACCACCACCACCGTCCGTGTTTAAAACACACAGCACTGAGCTCTTCCGTAAAGTCAGGAAATGCATTTCATTGCACTTCCTCTTGAGGTTCTCTGCAGGACCTTATTGTAATGTAGCAGATGATGCTTCAGGGTCTAAGATTCTCCAACAGAAATCCGTACAAACACCCAAGCTTGCGTTTCTGCTGCAGGGCCACAAGCTAAGCAGCTCCCCCTGCAAGCGAAGTACTTGGTGACGCTCCATCCTGATCATCTCCATCTGCGCGTCATCTCTGCTTATGACCGACCGTGCTCGGGACATCGGGAACTCTGGGTGACGCCCCAGGATTAGGACCCGCAGCGCTGGGGCATGCTCATCCGAGCTCCTACAGACGATGCTACACGGTGCCCACGCGGGTTTCACTCGTATCCGTTTCCCGACAGCATACCACACTTCCGTAGGTCAGAGTCCCCTGAGCCCAATCCGGGGTGTCACGGTATCACACGGTGATCTTCGTTTGCAGGTTCCTAATGACTATGAAGTGATAATAAATCCCATAAGGTGGGTTCTTGGAGTCTAGACCTCCATGTTACAGATGAAGAAACTGAGGCCCAGCGGCTTCAAGACCTGCCGCTCAGGACAGGGAAGCCAGAGCCCCGCCCTTGGCCACAACGCTGCTCCCCGACGTGAGCGCCCGATACATGGAGAGGAGAAGGCCCAGCATGCAGCCCTTCACCCTGCCTAAAGGACACCGGGATGAGCCCCCTGCGCCCGGGCCCCCGAAGACGCCAACTGCTTACGAGGAGCCTGGAGGCAGGACAGCCAGCCTGTCCCCCTCCCGCGGCACCTTCACACTAATGCTCATGCCGTCGCCGAGGCAGCAAGGAAGCCTGGCCTGTCTCTAAGTCCCTTCACTAGATAATAGGTCTAGGTTGTTCCAGAAGCCTGCGTCTGCACAACTTGATCCTGACGGTGAGGTGGCTGCCTCCTGAGTTGCACCCCTAGGCGAGCTGCAGGGGGCAGGGGACGAGCTGCACGCTCAGGCTCCTCAAAGTGGGGGTACAGTGTGGAGCCAGCCCCCCAGGCTAGAAGGCCCAGAACTGACTGCTGGCCAATCGACAGGGGCAGAGGGCCAGGCGGCATGGCGAGGCTGAGCTGAAGTTGTTCACAGAGCAGCAAGGCGGCCTCACGTGGGAGCTTCGGCGCCACCGAGCTGTCTGTGGCTCAGGGCCACGAGGGGAAGTGAAGAAGCACCGTGGCGCAGCTCAGCACCGTCATGAGCGGGGCCTGACCACTCTCAGACCCCACAGGGGCACCTCTCGTTATGGCTGAACGGAGTCCCCCAAAAGCTATGGCAGGGTCCTAACCGCCAGCACCTGAGAATGTGGCTGTATGTGGAGACCAGGTCCTTAAAGAGGTGATGGCATTAGATGAGGTCATCGGGGTGGGCCGTAACGCAATCCGCCCGTGTCCCCAGGAGAGAGGTTAGGACACAGCCTCCCTCAGAGGCAGGCCATGTGAAGACACAGGCGGACACGTCATCTGCAAACAGGTTCTTCCCCCACAGCCCTCCACAGGAGCCAAACCTGCCAAGCCCTTGATCTCCGACGTCAGCCTCCAGGCTGTGGGAATAAATGTCCGCCTGGCCCGTGGCGCTATGACCCGGCTGCCCCAGCGCAGCGATCCACCTCTTACAAATATTCAGGCCTTGTTCCCAGTCCCGTAATTCAAGAAGCGTGCAGGCCCACTCCCATGTCCTGCTGTAAGCTTGGCGCTGCCGCCCAGGGCCTGCCCCAGGGCCTGCCGGTGAACTGCTGCTGGGCCTTCCCGAGCTCAAGGGCAGACCCGTCACCAGATGCCCGCAGACCCTCTCTCCCCAGCACTGGTCCTATTGTCCCTCTTCGTCATGAGCTAGCCGGTCCGGTGGTCTGACCTTCAGATATCCTCCCAGGCACCCCCCCCCCCCCCGTCTTGGTGGAAACCCCCATATTTCCAACAAAGCCTTTGCACGGGAACAGAAACCGAGGTCCACCATCCTCTACACCCTCAGTGGCGGCCGGTGACCGTGTGCGGACGGGCTGCCATTTGGTTTACGCGCGGACTCAGCGCCTTTCGCGCCTCTGCCCCTCCCCCACACGGTGTCCACGTCGCGGCGGGGAAGCAGCACGGGACCCTGCGACGGCACCAAGCGGCCCCGCGGCCGTGCCTCCAGCGTGGAGCTGCGCTCGTGACCCGCAGTCCCGGCCCCTGGGAGCCCGGGAGGAGGCGCCGCCGCGGTCGGCCACTCCGCCCGCCGCCCCGTCCCGCCGCGCTCAGAGCCCGGCGGCCTCAGCTGGCCTGTCTGAGGGCGGGTGTAACCTCGGGCAGATGGGGGCTGGTGATGGCAGAAGACATTAAATACGCCAGAGATGCATCGCTTTTGACGTTTGATGCGTGGTCTGAATGACGGGCTAAGAACCGCTGCGTTCCAGGTGGATTTCGGTCATCCGCACTCAGAGCCCATCGTGAAGCAGAACGAAGAGGCGGCCGCCAGCTCCCTCCCTCCCTCCGTGCCCGTCCGCTCCCCCACCCCACAGGCGAGCACCCCGTGCGGCGCGCAGAGCGGCCCCGGCCTGCTCCCAGGCGAACAGGAAGGCCGGGCTTTACCAGGCGTGAGCCCCGGTGTTCGGTCCGCGTGTGGAGAGTTCTCCGAGTCAGGCAGCCCCGGAGGACACGCTCTCTGGACAGGACGGACTGCTGAAAACAGAGAGGAGAGGAGAGAGAGAGAGAGCATGGCCTCTCTCAAATATTCCTCAACTACCTAACAGAATGCAGGTGGCAACGTGACGCAGAACCAGGACCAAGCCTCATGCTGGCTGAGCAAACACACCGCACTCACGGTAGGACTCTAGCTGCTTGACCGGCTCCTCCTGGCTCTTGCTGTAGACACGGCCGGGACGAGCGTGTCTGGGAGGTGCCCCGGGCCACGGCCGATCTGATGTGAGCCGGGAGCCCAGGGCCGCTGGCGGCAGACATCCTGCTGACAGCGACCCGGCGGGGCAGAGCCAGCCCGCGGCCTGGGAGGCACCGCCTCAGAGGGTGCCCGGCGCCAGGAGCGGGGCGCACACCCTGCGGCCCCTCGATGACATCACGAGTGAGAACACAATGCCGCCACTCCTGTCTGCGCTGAGCTCGCCCCGATGCCGAGAGAAAGCGCTGTATCCCCTCAGCGGGTTACTGAACGCGGCCAGGAAGCAGCAAAGGTATTTTCACGAGTCCAGCTAAAATTTCAGATTAGACAAACACAGTCCTCTTTTTGAGGCTTTAAGGGGCTACCTTTAGTCCCTGGGTAAATTCATTTACAGGGACCACCTCGTCCTTCTATCGGCCGAAAAACAGGACATATTACTTTGCTAATAATCATCTGTTGCCAGTCCAACCTCAGCATTTGGAACCACCAAGAAGTCTAAAAATCTAAGAGGAGGAGTAAAATCATCACTATCTGCAGATGACAGGTCTGTATCCTGTAGACCCAAGAGAAGCCGCTGTAACCGAAGCACTACCACGACCAGGGACAGGTGCAGAGTGGTGGAGAGAGGAAACACAATGGACAGAGATCCACGTTCTCGGAACATCCGATAACGAGCTCTGACTGAAGTCACTGAGGGCACCACGACAACAGAGAGGTGTAGTCATTTCTGACTTAGTGGTTCCAGGACCCTGGCCCCAGGGGGTCATCTGAGACCCTGGAGCAACCCAGGGGGGCTTCAGGGCTCCCCCCACAGACAGAGGCCTCGCAGCCTCCCCACTAAGTGAGGGTGGAAGGTGGGCCCCACGGCGGTGGATTCACAGCCCCAGGCGCAGACCGGCCGACTGCAGCCACTCGAATGACCCCAGCGGAGACCAGCAGCGGGACCTCCCCGCGGGGCCCAGCCCAGATTGCTGAGCCATGGAATCGTGAGCCAATAAGGCGGCGGCAGCTATGAGCACTGCGTCCAGGGTGGTTTGTTAGATAGTGATACATGATACACGGATGACACACGAACCAGTCTAAGATCCTTTACAAATGCAACTGAATCCTAATTAAAATACCAACAGGTCCCCACCCTGCCCTGGAACCAGATAGGCAGATCCTACAGCTCATATGGAAAAGCAAACAGGACAGAGAAGCCGAGAAACCGTGAGAAAGAGCCAGGGAGTAGCCTACAAGATATCCCAGCTGCTACAGAGCCTCGATAATGCAGGGTGAGGCCTGGGCCTCCGAGCCGACAAGCAGACCCGCGAAGGCGAGCAGGGCTGGCGCCCGCACACCCCACAACCACCACCCGCACCCGCGTGCTGGACAACCCGCCTTACACATGCACTCACTTCCCGTCGTGTCTGCACTTGGGCACATTTGTCTTTCTATTGCGTTTAATGCTGTTACAATGAACAGAACCCAAAATTGACTTAACGCCATTACCAGGCTCATGAGAATCCTAGCATCACATATTTTCTCAACCAATGGGTAAAAAAGATCCAATTAAATGACATACGAAAACCTCCCCTCAGGCCCCACGAGTACCACGCAGCCTCTGTGGGCTCCCCCACCACACGACGCCAGGTGGGAATCGAACCCTAAGAGGGCACCCCAGCCCCAAATCTAAGCCCTAAAGGAACCCCACCCCCTCTTGGAACTGCTGGTCTGGGATGTGCGTGGGACCCCGTTCCAGGCAGTGGGACACAGGGAAGAAGTCCGCAGGGACTTCCAGGAAGGCATGTGCTTTCCTAGGATAAGAGACAGATCCCTCTGGCAACGCCCTTTGCCCTTGGCCCTCTTCAGTGAGGAAGGGTGTCCCAGCCTTCCTGGGATCCAGAAGACCCACAGGGTGGACAGGAGGAAGCCCCTGGTCCTCCGAGGCCGGAGACCATGCAGGCAGCTCCCGTCTGCGAGAGGCAGAGAGGACAGAGTGGCAGGATTTAACTCCTGGCTCCCCACCGCCATTTCTGTTACTATTACTCGCACAGGTCTGCGTAGACTACGTTGGTGCTCCATCCCGGTTTGCCACACGGACGACGCGTGCCATGTGTACGTACATTTGCGACCAGCGAGCATGGCTTCTTCATCTTGAACCTCTCACACCCCATCATGCCACGTCCACGAAAAGGTTCCTGGAAGAACAATGGGACCAGAGCCTCTGGGAGCGCGTCCACCCAAGAGTCTCCTTGGAGAGCCTCAAACTCTGGGCCGACGCAGACAGGCCGTGGTCTCTGGGGAGCAGGTGCACAAAGCTCGTGGGAGAAGTGGCTTGGGGCTCAGAGAAAAGGGAGCTGCCAATGTCGCCGGACTCATTGGAGACCCTCCAGGCAAGAGGCTTCCAGAAGAGCCACATGGATCAAAGCGGCCCCGGCCCCAGGCTACCCCCCGGTGAGGTAACACTCATCCCAGCAGGTGCCATCTGAGAAGGGAATGGGAACCGCGGACCAAGGACAAGGACAGTAGGGCTGTCACCCCCCGGTGGTGGCTGCCGGGTCTGTTCCCACTGTCACGTCTGTGGAAGCCTGGCAGGTGGGGGAGGCCAGAGCTGAGCGTGCACAGCAGGGGCGGGGGGGGGCAGCTGCTGAAGGACCTCTGGGCCCCCACCGCACCCCACCTACCCCAGCTCTGCAAGCTCCAGCGTCGTTGGTCCCTCTGAGGTGGTTCAAATGGTTTTACTGGCTGCAGCAGTGATGTTCGTGGTGGGAGGGACGTGAAAAGCTCCCACAGCCTGGTGACTACACACTAGATCTGTGACAAGTCCCTGGGCCTGCAGGACGCAGCAGGCGCTCCTCACACCAAGGCAGCTGGTGGTGCCAGAGCAGAAGAATGCTCTCCAGCGGGGGCAGATTGTGGCAACCGAGTCCCAAAATGCATGCATGCACACACAGGCTCTCATACGCGCATGTGCACACATGCACATGCTCTCATACACACAGGCACACGTGCACATGCGCACACAATGCTCTCATACGTGCATGCGCACACGCTCTCATGCTCTCGTGCACCATGCTCGTACACAAAGGCACACACGTGCACACACGTGCTCTCATACACGCACATAAGCATGGGCACCACACGCTCATGCATGAAGGTACACACGCGTGCACATGTATGCACAGTGCTCTCATACATGCAGGCACACGTGCACGTGTGATGTACATGTGCTTTCACACACGTGTGCATGCACACTAATGCGCACACACATGCATGTGCACACGTGCTCATATACACACATGCTCTCATACACATGCATGCATGTGCACACGTGCTCTCATACACACACAATGCACACTCTCATAATGCATGCACACACATGTTCTCATACACGTGTGAATGCACTCATGCACACACGCATGCATGTGCACATGTGCTCTCATACGCACACACACAATGCACACTCTCATAACGCATGCACACACGTTCTCATACACGCGTGCATGCACACTCATGCACACGCATGCACTGCACACATGCTCTCATACACATGCACACACAATGCACACTCTCACGTGCATGCACACAATGCTCATACACTCATGCACATGTGCTCTCGTGTGCACATGTACACACATGCATGCATGCACATGCACATGTATGCACACACATGCATGAACACATGTGCTCACACACACACAAAACAGTCACAGCTAAGTTGACTTGTAATTTTGTGACAATGAACTACCCATTATAATAACGGCATTCTACTTTTAGAGAAACAGATGAGGGTTTGCTCTAGAATTATTCAGTAAATTGGTTATTAATGCACTTTCCTACAAGTACAATATATTCCACAATTTAAAAAATTATATGGGAGCTCTGGTTTTCCCTGGGATGCAGAGAGCTCATCACTCCCACCCTGACAACAAGAAGAAAGCCAGACAAACTGCACGTTCATGGCTTTTCTTGGCCCACCAGAGATCTGAGGTCACAGGACAGCCAACTGAGAGGAAATCTAAGGCAAGATGCAGAAATGACCCCTCGGTTCCCTGAGGGTTCCCTGGCGCAGACTTGGGGTTTGGGAAGAGGAGCTCAGCTAGAACAGCAGACCTGGCGAGGGCCAGGGAGAGTGTGGTGTCCCAGAGCTGCCGGGGGGAGGGCTCCCCCTCCTCCCCTTCTCTGTGACCTCATCCGATCCCTAGCAGGTGGTGCAGGGGTGCCTGGGGAGAGTCCTGGGAAAGCTTTTCAGTACAAACTCCAGAATACATGGGTATTTAACAGTGTTTACTATGTAAGAATGCAAACCTTAAAGGATGAACAAAGCCATTTACAAAGATAAAAAATGTCACATTAGCCATGAAAGAGGCATTGTGATTAAAAATTAGATTTAAGAGTGGTAGGGATTCAAAATGAGATCAGCGAAGTGGGTTTCAAATGGCCGTCCTCCACTCCCCTCAGAGCTGTGGGAGAGCCCCCACGTGTCCCTTCCCGTCCCGGACACAGGCGCGGTTTGGAGAAGGTCACCTGTCACTCCGCAGCTGACTCTTATCTGAGCTTCCTGTCTGAGCATAAACTCAGAACATCTCAGATATATATGGTTTATAGTACAGTCTCCAAAAACATCCATCAGACCTATGAAACACAGTAAGTAGAAGGTGAATGAAGACGGTCCTCCACGAAGGCCAGCGTCCCGCTACCCTGGGGCGCCGGCGGTCACCGACGCAGGAGGAGCACAGAGCGATGTGCTCGAGCTCACATGGCCTTGGGCAGCGGGGCCTGGGCATGGCCAGCACCAGGGCAGGGGGGCGGGGCACACCCTGCCCCTTCTTCCTTCCCTGCTGTCACCGTTCCCCAGACGGCAAAGCGGAAAGGGTCTGTGCTGGGGGGCCTCGCACACCACCAGGTCCGGCCCCCAGGCTGCCCCACGCTGCCCCACCCCACGGAGTCGCGGGGACTGTGCTCTCAGGGACGTGCCGGCCACAAGAGGCTCCATGAGCCCTGGGGAGCAGGCCTGGGCTCGGCTTCCACGGCAGCCGCTGGACCCTGCACGAAGCAGGGGCCCCTCACCTCTGTGCCGCACCCCCGGGAGAGCTTCTCACTCTGAAGTCAGGTTTTCCAGGACAGATCGGGCAGTGCGTGGAGTCCGGGGAGATATTATGGGCAGTCGCATCCTGTGGGCCCTCCCGGCCCTCCCACCATTTCTAAGTAGGTGTGGAAACCCAATTCCTGGATCTTCCTCCCTTGCTCTCTCTGAACATGGCCTCTTTCCCACGCTTTCTCTTTTCCTCTGCTTTCCCCAAACCCCCAACAGTTGACACCCAACCTGTTTTGTGCCCCAGTTTCTCTGTAATGGCAGCCAAGGCCCACAGCAGCACCCTTTCTTATATGAATCCCAGATGACCCCGCAGCCACGCCTCCGGGCCAGTCCCCCTCCAGTCCCCCCCCAGTCCCCTCCTCACGGCCCTATGGAGGCTGGGGGCCCGCAGGCATGGGGGCCCGGGGAGGATTCATCCCCAGGGCAGGACGGCCACAGGGTGGGGAGGAAGGTCTCTAACTGTCCCCTCACCCCGGGCGTCCACCCCCTCACCCGGCTTGTTCTCATCCTGAGCCACGGCAGGAGTGGTTTTCCTATATGCATAGAGGAGTGCTGGTCCTATTTCCTCACCGGAGAGTGAGCAGAGAGCACTCCTGGTCTGGGACCCAACCCGGAGCAATGGTGCCCAGCGGACAGTGACCCCCACTGGGCAACCGCGGCCCTCCTGTGCTAGGTCTTCCCAGCTCCCTCCCGTTACACTGATCTGTCTACACTGTAACACCCACAGCCACGGGCCTACTGATGGGGACCACGAGATACTGCGCATGCCTACCAGAAGCACTGTGTCAGCACTGTGGACCCACCACGGCACCCAGGTCACGGGAGCATTCCAGCCAGAAACTTTGGGTCAAGAGTAGGGGAGCACCACAGACTTTCCCTAGAACGTGATGCTTCCACACACATTTCCAAAATGTGGCCACTTTACAAATTTCACAGAATTTTGATCCTGGGACCAAGAAAAGTAAACTTGGATTCCCTGATCCTTCGACTTCTCCCTGGACACTTTCCCTCCCCACACAGCTCTGGCTGAAAGGAATGACGCTCTCAGTAAGAATGTGCCGACTTACGGTTTTCACCTTCTTGCCACTTTCCCCAATCTCTGCCGGCACCTTTGTAATTAGGTCCTTTATTAAATCCTCCTCTCTCTGAACCCCGTTTCTTCTCTATCAGAACCAGAGAGACACAAAGAATGAAGACAGAAATTACAGCAGTCTTGAGATAAGCCAGTTTTCAGAAAATGTGACTCCTGCTCATCCTTTGTGAAAAGATCACTTGAGGATGTAGTCCAGCAAAACAAAAAGGAAGCTAACAAAGAGAAAGGCACGGGATTTAAGAGAAAGAATTCACCCAGTTATGCAATGAAAGGAAATGCCAGGATAACCACCTTATGAATGGCCCAGAAAGAAACTGCTCCAAACCAGAACGGGAAATCTTTCAAGACGAATTTCTTCAACCAAAAATAATACTAAGGGGGGCACCTGGGTGGCTCAGTCAGTGAAGCGTCTGCCTTCGGCTCAGGTCATGATCTCAGGGTTCTGGGATGGAGCCCCTCATTGGGCTCCTTGCTCAGTGGGGAATCTGCTTCTCCCTCTGACCCTCCCCCCGCTCTGCTTGTTTCTCTCTCTCATGCTCTCTCTCAAATAAAATCTTTTTTAAAAAAGAATATGATTAAGGAGAGAAGATTTTTGGTATTGAGGGAGGAATAGGTTTCCTTTCTCAAAAATAAAAAGCAAAGCAATTAATATTTTCAAGTAATAAAAAATGCTATGCTGGGAAACTGTGATCCAAACACAGATCACGTTAACATGGGGCAGGAGTTTCCACAGCTGGTTTCACATGGGACTTGATCTTCCTCCTTCAAGCAGCAAAGACTTAATGACTCTAACCAAAGATCTAGAACAGTGCCTGGCATGTGGTAGCTACTCAGTAAATACCTGCCAGAGATCTGAGCACAATTAGTAAATCAAGGAACAGAGCATATGCCAACTATTCAGGACCATAAGCAGGAACAGCAGTGTGAGTAGAAGACAGGTGGGAGCTCACTTTCCTTGAAACCAGGGCATATTATATTTTGGAGAAATAAAAATGTAAAAACATTTTAACGTCTGGGTTAATTTTGAATATGAGGTATCATTTTTAAAGATGAAAACAGTCCGTTTGTCACTTAGTCAAGTGCGAATGATCTGGAGAAAGTCAAGTCAGCCAACATGCCAGTCCCCACACCCACCATGTTGTTCTCCACTGAAAAGGAGGAGTGGGTGCTGGAAGCAAGCATATTGGGCCCAGGGCTCAGGAAACCATTCTTGTCCCAGGTCCTTGGCCTCCACACACGACGTGATCATTTTGAATTTCAGTTTCTTATTTGAAACTGAGGATAAGATAACCTTTACTACCAGTACCACAGGATGGCTCTGTTTGAGTGTTCTTAAAAAAATCTTCAAGTTATAGGGTCCCTCCCTACCTCATAAACACACTGATGTCTAAAAGGTCCTTGCTAAGCCAACTTTTAATGGGTATTCAGGTTCCCAAGCCAGCAAACAAGGGTGCCATTTTCTGTACAATAGATACTTGAATCATTTTGAGCATCTGTAAAACCCCACAATTCAGACACTAATCCTAAGAAATGACTTGCTACAAGAGGGTCTCACAGTCACATCAGTTTGGGAAATTCCGCATGCTCCACTCCATGCTGAAGACACCTGATTCATGCTCAAGAGCTCCACAGAGAAGAAACGGTCTGACCCATCACTTTCTCAAATTGTGTGTTCAGGGGAGCTTTTAGTATCTCTAACTCGTAAGCTTCATTCATTCAGACCCACTTTCCCTCGGGCAGTCAACATCAGTGAGATTTTAATTCTTTACACACACACACACGCACACACATCTAGTTAGAAGTCACTAACTTTTTCAAAACAGCTACGGCTATAATTTCAAATAAGGGCTTTGGTACTAGTTTGTCTTTCCAAAAAGAACCCAGAGGGATAACCATACTTCAGCTACAACAATGGGGGACCTTATCCACAAACCAGCCGTGGGGGGGCCAGGCAGGCACTTGTGGGGAGGGGACCTGCGGGGGCACCGACAGCGTGCTAGAAGGAGAGCACCCTCGGCCTCTGCCAAACGTCTTCATACGTTGCAGACAAGCTGCTAAAATGTTTCTCCTACGAGGGTAGTTTTTAGAGGCAGGGATCTTTACTCTTTAAAAATGAGGAAAATGCCTAAGCCACCATATCAAATGGCATTTAGTCCAGTGACCTCGTTAAATATTCGAGATATGAGAGGAGGGCAACAGAGCTCTTCCTGATTTCTCCCCGGAGGCCATGAGGCCAGCCACTGCCTGGCTCCCAGACCGCCTCCTGGTTCTCAGCCTCCCGCACACGACGCCACTCCTCGGCAGTGAGAAGGTGCAAAGTAGATTTTACTGGGCTCCCAGGTCGTGCCCCATGATGGGGGGTCGGCAGGCTCCTTTACCCCGATTTCATTCAACAACTTAAAGAAGCACAAACAAGGGCGCCTGGGTGGCTCAGTCGTTAAGCGTCTGCCTTCGGCTCAGGTCATGATCCTGGGGTCCTGGGATCGAGCCCTGCATCAGGCTTCCTGCTCGGCGGGAGGCCTGCTCCTCCCTCTCCCACTCCCCCCTGCTTATGTTCCCTCTCTTGCTGTGTCTCTCTCTCTGTCAAATAAATACAAAAAAAGATTAAAAAAAAAAAAAAGCAGCACAAACAAGTCCAGTGTGCATTTCACCATGAGGCTCAGGAAGGTGTGAAGTCTGAAAGCAGGTGCACGCCGGCGACGTGGCTGCACAGAACGGTGGCCGGCAAGAGATGGCAGGTGTGAGCGTGGGAGCGGGAACCCATGTCCCCTACACCTCACACGTGGGTCCTGGGGGTCCTGCACCCAAATGTGAAGCGAGGCTTTCTGAGAAAAGCATGCTGCCCCCCGCCGCCCCAGCCGCTGTGCCCCGACGTGCCGCTCTGCAGACAGACTTGCTGGGCTCCCACGAACCTCACTCGCAGGCCAGGGGCTCCACGCGGCGTCTTCTGTGACCCCGCAGCTCCGCCACACTGCCTTCAGAGAGGTGCTCCAGCACGGGGTGGTGAGATCTACCCCCCCGGCCACACTCTGGCCGCGACCAGCCCTCTTGCTAGTGACGGGCTCACCCCTGGGCCCGCGGAGAAGCCCGCTCTGGACAAAGTCCTCGCCTGCAAGAGGGCAGTGGACGAGAAGGCCTCCTGGATACTGTGATGTCGAGGGGAGGCGGCGGCTGCAGCCGTCTGAGGGGGCCGGGCCGTGCAGCAGAGCCATCGAAAGAACGTGGGTCTCCGACGGCATCTTGGAGCAGGACTTAGTATCTGCAGCTGAAAACTCCCCACCGGAGGCCGTGAGCCTTCTCCTTGAAGGGCTTACAAATGCACGAAGCTGGAGGCCTCTTGAACAGAACGCAGTGCTCCTCTCCCGTCCCCTCCCGTGGACCGTCGGGGCTGCCACAGCGGGGAGGCCTCCTGCCATGCCGGCCGAGTGCTCGCCAGCCTGCGGCGGGACCCAGGGAAGGAAAACCCCAACGTTTTCACCCAGTTCTGAGCTTGGAGGACAAGGACAGCGACAAGGGCTGCCTGACTCCTCCACACAGGTCACAACAAGCCGCAAAAACATTCTCCAATCTGGACTGTCCACGCGTGGATGGAGTGCTGAGTGGCTGGGACACGCGTGGGGACCTGGCGAGGTGGGCGGTCTGTGGGGCGGGTCAAGCCTGACCATATGGCCTGCAGGCGGCCAGTTCTCAGAGTCACGCAAGCTGCCTCCCCCCCTCCTGACCTCCACTCGCCATCCATTACGGGGACGTGGGGGAGGGCATCTTCGCTGCCGCCACATCTGGGCTGATGGTCCCCCTACTCTCCAGAGTGTCCTGAAGTTTATGATAAAAGTCAGTGATGGCTCCTCCCAGGGGTGCTCCGTGGGGCCTGGGGAAACACCTCACACTCACCAAGGCCCAGAACTCCTTTAATAAGGGACGAAAGTCCTTCTTTCCCTCACCTGGGCTAATTCTTCCCCTAAATCACTCATGTGTTTATCTCCCTGTGTAATTCTCTTTGTAAGTTCTACCCTGTTTACATAAGATCTAAACTGCAAATACCTGTGGGGCGTAAATTCATTCTAAAACAATACAGAGTTTGGGAGGAAAGGGCTCCCAGGTCCTGGTGGGCAGGAAAGGGCCACCGGGTCCTGAAGGACACGCCCTGCCCCCTCTGATGGCCGTGTTCCCTCCTCCTCCTCAGAAACAGAAGAGGCGTTAATCGGATCAACAGGAGAGAAGGCTTCCAGAGAGGAGAACTCCCAACCAGACCGCGTGTGTACTGAAGAAAACAAAACTAATGTGGGACAGAACCTTCAGAAGAGCTGATGTCTCTCCACCGGAAATCACCCCACCCTTGGCTCTAAAACATAAAGCTACCCCAGACCTGGGGTTCTGGGTTTCCCCAGAGCCACCCTGTGGGAGAAACGCCAGCCCCATGAGGCTCACTGCCATCACCTGGTGCCCTGGGTGTAGACTGTCTCGTGCAGACAGGGCAGACACGGTACCCATTTTACAGGTGGGAACGGATGACCCAGAGCACACACGCCCATCCACCATCACATCCTCGTGTGGGTCAGGCTGGAGAACCCCAGGCTCGTGTGGCCCGCACCAGCTCCTGGACTCCCCACCTCCCAGCAAGAACTGTGTGCGCACGGGTCCTGCTGCTGATTCGCCATAAACCAGCTCAGCATTTACGGGTGCAACAGGGTGGCGTCCTCCAATGGGTACCACCACCTTCTACTTCATTCACGGATCACCTGTAGACCCCCAGCACCCACGGCGGGCGGGCGGAGGGATCAGAGGTGAGGGAATGGTGGGGAGCGGCCCCTGAATCTTCTCCAGGAATGTCCCAAACAGAGAAGCATCCACTGATACCCTACCTGGTACGGTGGGGGTCACCTGGGCCGAGCTCCGGACACAACTTCCCTGCCAACCATGAGGTCCCCATCCCAAGCATGCGGGACACGGGCAACAGGAGGGGGGCAGCGCTGCAGCCGCGGGGCTGGGACAGCCCAGAGCCCGCCAGGCCCAACTCACCAGTAGAAGTAATAGGCCAGGGCCACGGCCACCAGGGTAGTGCACACCCCCGAGAAAAGGTAGGCTGAGTAGCTGGACAGCATCTTCGGACCCGTGAAAGTGCGTGCGAAGGAGACCAGCGGCCTGAGTGGCTGTCAGCCTCTGGCTGGTGGATAAGGACGAGGGATTCCGTCCAGAGCTACGCTGCCTGCGTCCGATAGGCCGGGGCTGCCAAAACGGTCTGCTCAGCGAAAAGGGGAGCATGCACTTCCGGGGTGCCACCTTCCGACCCAGCAGCACCCTGTGAGTCTCGGAGACCAACTCGGACAAAACCGGGCCTCCCTGCAATGGTGGCCACCAGACCAGCCTCTCTTTCTCCTGCTGTGGGGCCGGCCCGGGGCCCACTAATCCAATAAGCAGCTTTGCCAGGAGCTGAAAACAGGGGGCGTCACGGGGCTCGGCCAGGATGCAGCTCAGCGGGCCCCGCCCGGGCACCTGACCCCGGAACCGCAGACCCCAGAGTGCGCACACCGTCTCTCCCCGACCTTTCCAAGGCTGACAACAGCACGACAACCCCTACACGGCGTGGCCGGGGGCGGGGCTGTGCGGCCAGCTAGTGGGGTGGGGCCTCCAAGGGATGGGCAGACACCCAGGCTCATGGGTCCCAGCTGTGACACAGAAGGGCTCCGGGACCACATGTACAACACCCAGGTCCCAACTCCAGCCCTTGTTCTCAGGTAAAGGACCGTGGGGAAGAGCCACACGTCTCACTCTCGGGAAAACAGCGCTGCAGAAACGGAGATAATGAGCGAAGGTGGGAGGGTGTGTCCTTCTCCCCGGTCTCCCCGCCTGAGGCTGCTGAGGTGACATCAGGTGACCCGGGACAGAAGTCTTCCCAATGAAGGAGGCCTCAGCAGACACTGGAGGAAGGGGGAGGGGAGATTTGACGGTGGGAGCATCCTGAGGATTCTCCTGGCCGGTGTACCTTCCTTCGGGGCTATCACGCTGTCCTGGGACGAAATGAAGTCACTGCTTTGGGCCGCCTCCATGGCACCTGACCCAGGAGGCGGGCCCAGTGCCCCCATCTGCCCAGCGTGGCCACTCCCGCCCCTGGAGCCCTACACGCTGCATGGCCGGCAGGGAGTCTCCAGTGTGGGCATGTCCCGGGGGACCCCGAGGTGGTGGTCCTCGGGCCTCTGGACAGCTCCTTCTAGAGGCTTCTGTCATCTGGCTCCTGGCCCGAGAAGCGGTCATTACCCTCCGCGGGAAGGGGCTCTGGAGGATTGCCCTGAGCATCATGTTGCTGGCTAAGGCTTTCCGAGTCCTTAATCCCCAAAGTGGCTGGAGGAGCTGCTGGCCTTGGAGGACCGGCTCTAAAATAGCTGTGCCGTCGTCCTAGGAGACAGCGGTGCCCCGGGGGTGCTGAGAGCCCGAGCAACAATCCTGATCCCTGCCAGGCATCCAGACGGCTGCCTTTCTAATAAACCATGAAAAGAAGACCCTCCTCTTGCAGAGAGCTGCTCAGGAGGTGCAGAACCACCCCTCGGGGGACCCTGTGTCTGTGACATGTGGGGACGCCGGCCTGTGAGCTTGTGAAGCCCCATGGCTGAGCCAAGGTCTCCACGAAGGGCAGCAGGTGGCACCTGGACCTGACCTTTGCCCGGGGCCATGCCCCGCACGCACACACCTGCACAGGCTTTCCGAGGCCAGGCTGGTGCCCTCCTTGGGAACGGCTTCTGGTGGCCGGTGACTCCTGTGCTCCAGCCCCCCCCCGCCCCCCCGGCACGGCCAGAATGATGTGTCTGAAGTAGACACTGGGTCACAGCCCACCCCAGCTGCCTCTGCCAGCCCCCCAACACACCTGCCAAATTCCAGGCCCCTGAGACGCGCCCCATGTCCTGTCCTTGTCCCCAGGCTCCTCTATGTTCACAGGGTGGGTCGTGGGTGCACACCCCCACACAGCTGCAGGCCCCCCTGACCGGCTCGGCCGCGAGACTGGAACCCCAGGGGCTCCTCTGGGCCACGTCCTGCCTGTGGTCAGCGCCTTCCTCCAGAGCTGTGGCACCCTGTTCACGGGGGTCCGCTTCGCTCCTGTTTTCCACCGGACTCTGGGCCCCCGGAGGACAGTGACGCACTCACCCTCTGTCCGAGTGCTTCGACACGTGGGGGAGAGAACAGGAATGGTCGGGCTGAAGCAGAGCCACTCCCGAGCCTCTGGCATCCCGTTTCCACGCTGGGCACGACGTGGGCCACAGGCATGTGGTGCTCTGGCTGAGGGACTGTGGCCCTCGGGGGCTCTGGTGCGTGGTGGCAAGAGCCCCTTCCCTCCCAGCGGCATGGCAGGAGGCCCGCTGTCGGCCCTGGTGAGATGGTGCTCAGCACAGCCTGGATTCTGACCCCAGCTGAGCCTCAGTTTCCCCCAATGTGAGGTGTGAACGACTGTTACTCCGGGGGTGAGGTGGGGATGACATTTAAGAGGCGAGCGCAGGGAAAGTGCTGGGTCCTTCCCAGCCCCCTTCCTGGGGAGGACAATGGCCACAGAGATGAAAAGAAATACCCAAGATTTCTCTCCGGGCTCAGAGCCAAACCAGAGCAAAGCCTGAAACCTGTTCTTGGTGACGCCAACCGTATGGGACGTTGAAATAGGTATAAATCTTATTACTCTATATTTTTTGTGTAAAATTGAGAACGTTTAGATCCTGGCTGCATTTGTTTTGAAATAAAGATGCCCCCGTAGCTGTGTTTCTGCCGGACGGAGGCCCCACCGGGCAGGCTCCTGACCCGGGCCTGGGCCACGCCGTCCTGGCCTGAGGGCCGCCCCCACTCCCGCCAGGTGCGCGGCCCCCACTCTCCACGCCGCCTTGTTAAGGGCAAGGGGAACAAAGCTAACTTGAGCACACTGCACAAGAAAATGTCACAGGAGTCTAATCTCTAGATTATTTCCCTGGGCCTGAAAATCAGTGATTTATATCAAAATAGTACAAGAGCAGAGCAAAGACTGTGTTGACGAAAATCCTGTTCAGGGTCCTCAGAGAAGCAACAAAAAAGGTATCTTTCAAAACTATGTAGCACCTTTACTTCAGACTGAATAGTCTCTCCCAGGGAAGCTCACATTCCCTCTCTCGTACACCTGACAGGGAAGCTCGGGGGAGACTGACTCTTCGTAACCGGTGGGCTTCATTACAACCAGCAGACACGGGGCAACGTGCAATGACGGGATATGTTGGGACTGTTACGCAGCGCGTCAAAGACTAGTTCTCCGTTCTCCCTGCTGACCCCTTCGTCCAGCGGAGTGGCCCGTGATGATGATGAGGGGCCCCTAATGAGGGGCAGACGCTCTCCTGATCCGGGAAACGAGGTACCAACAAACACCCAGAAATAAAGTAGTCCTGGGCTGTGCTCCGCAGAACTCTGACTGTCCCCAGAGAGTCAGCCGTCAGAAAGTTCATAAAGCGCAAGCACCGGGAGGGAGGGGGGCAGGGGAGCCTGAGGCCGGGGGTGCAGAGAAAGGCCCCGTGGGCCACGCACTCGGCCTGCGGCGGCCACCGCTCCCCCACGGGCTGCACAGCGAGCGGCGCCTCTCTCCAGCCTCCAGGACAGACGCCTCCAGGGGAGGGGCAGGTGGGGCAGCACGGCCAGCCCTGGGCTCCCTGCTCCTTCTGTCCGTCTCCCTGCTGTGAGCCCCCCGGCCCCATCCTGCTCTCCCCGCTCACCTCCAGTCCTGGGCCGTGCTCCGCAGAACTCTGTCTGTCCCCAGCTAGCTTGGCCCCACACAGGAACGGATGCCCTGATACCAGCCACCTGCAGTCCTGGCCCCTCGGGGTGGACACCCCTCCGCCCGGACCGTCCCCGAGTCGGGTGCTGATGACCCGAGTTAACGGGGAGGGCTTGTTAACACTGCGGTGTGAGAGACGGCAGAGTCAACGTGGGAGTGAAGAGAGACCACAGGGGCCAGGCCCAGACACGCTGGGGGGGGCTCCGGGGGGCCTTGCCCACATGCACGAAGCCCCACTGAGGCGCATCGGTGAGAGGACACAGACATCACACCCACACACATGGGTGAGGGGTCAGGCGGGCCACGCCAAGGCCAAGCCAAGTGACAGGTGCAACATGCAAATTACGCATTTAATGATCACAGTGGCTCTGCTCTCCGGGAAGTGCCACCAACTCCAAGTCTCTGGGCCCCAAATCACCAAATAGCTGGCAGACCCGGCATCTGAAACCAGATGTGGATGACGTGGCCTCTAAGCACGTTGCTGCCCCCAGCGTGGCCAGTTCCACGCCAGGCCCCCAGGAGCGAAGCCAGCCGCTCCCCGGGGCGGGCAGGGCGTCCTGGAGCTCGTCCGGACGTCTCCACGCCCCAGTCACATCACAGCCAATCACTATTCCCTGCGGTTCCCCACAGACACTGTTGGCTCCTGACGGCCGGGGCCTCAGGAAAACCCTGCCGCCCCAGGGCTGCAGAGCGAAGCGCAGAGTTTCCAGAAGGGAAGACGTGCTCGGCGCTCTGCTGCAAGCCTCTGGCTGCCGGACTCACAGACACACGTGTCCTAGCAGTGAGACGCCCTCCCTACAAAGTCTCACCGCATTCATTAGGTTAACGAGACGCTGCCAGCCCACTGGGAACGCGCCATTTCACCAGCCTGTTTATCCAGATTTAGCGCAACATCAGAACCGGGGAAGAACCTCCGGGTGCCAGCAACACACTGCCGGCTGAGCAACAGGGAGAAAAGGGGCCAAAGCACTCATCGGCCTCCCTGGAAGGCGTCCTTGGGCCCCTCCTGCGGACAGTGGCATGACCCACACCTCACCCCTGTCCCCCACTGACCGCTAGGACACGGAGCTCCTGGCGCTCGCCGGCAGCCCTTCTTTGGAAAGGTTATGAGCTTCCTGAGCGTCTCTGCTGGTCCCAGGAAGGAGCAGGGAGAGGCCCAAGCGCAGGGAAGTGTCCTCCAGTCCTGGGCACTTCCAGGCTGTTCCGGAGGACACGGCCAAGGGTGCGGTCCGCTCCACGCAGCTGTGGGAGGTGGGCAGGGTAGTACTCAACCCACTCCGCAGCTTTGAATGCGAGACCAAGTCAGAAAGGAGCAGAAACCAAACTGCGTTCCTGGGAAGGCTCGCTGCTTGGACTCACTCTGGGGTAAACGAGACGGGGGTGGAGGATGCAGGGGTGACGCCGGCACTCTCGGGGATGGCTGACACGAAGCCCTTCCCATCCACACCGGGACACGTGGAGAACACGGGTTACTATGCAAACCAAACACAGGTAAACAGCCGAGGTGTGAACGCAGGAAAACCGGCGGCCAAGTCTCAAGTGCTTTGAAGCATCTTCGGAAACTCAGCACCAGCCGCTGTTTGTGCGGCTTATAATTACCGTGTGGCGCTGACGCAGGCCGGTCCGGACGACTGCGCACGGGGGGGTGTCAGGGCAGCAGGTGTCTGGGGAGAATGCTACCACTCCTGGGGAGGTGGGCCTGGAGATGACCAGCCACTCTCAGACACAAGGGTCCATGTCCCACGCCTCCCACAGACATCACCCAGCTCTCCGGCCCTCAGCCGCCTCGGGGAACCGTGCACTAGGGTAACAAGGACGCACACTTATTTTTCCAAGTCTCTGCACTTGAGACTGGTTGGCAGGCTGCGTGTCCCCCCTGCAGCTGCCGTCCAGGGGTGGATGATGGGGAGGAGGACGCGTGCCCGGCACTGAAGCCCCTGGGAGAACCACGAGGCAGCTGCTAGAGCGGCAACCTCCACCCAGGCTGGTACAAAGGAGCACTGCGGACAAATGTCAGCGTGCTATCCAAGTAGGGCAGCCGGGCATCGTGTCCGGAGCCGACACTCCTGCGCACGCACCCCTCCCAGGAAGCCTGATGCTGTGGCCAGGACCCAGCGCCACCCGTTTGTCACTCATCCCCAAATACACTCCTACCTGGAAAGCAATTTGTAAATGAAATATAGTTTCAGACCTGAAATCTGTTTGACAACGATTGTGAATCTCAAAATTCATTTGCCTCAGCTTGCTTGGTTCCTCATCATTTCAACTAAAAATCACTATTTGAAGTTCTACCGAGCCTCTCCGCCCAGTGACTGGCGCACAGACAGCCCAGCTGGGGGGCTCTCTGCTCCCAGGCAGGGGGGTATGTAACCGCCAGGAAGCTGCCACCCTGCTCTTCCGAATGTCGCCACGAAAGCCAGCGCACAGCCGGAAGGCAGCCCCCAGAGCACAGAACCCCGTGAAGCGCCCGCACCGGGGAGAGCCTGGGGGGTGCTCCGTCCATGCCCCGACTCTCTGGTTTGGTCTGACAGGCTGACAGCACGTGGCACCTGGGAGCTGGCACACAAAGCCCTCCTGCACTCGGTGATGCCAGCGGTAAGAACACAGTTGCGTGGAGGACCCCTGTTGTTCCTGGTGGCACAGTGCCTGGTGGGGTCGGGGGACTAGAGGAGAAGCTGGGCTGGACCCCGCCTCCCACCGCTGCAGGATGGCCAGGGGCTGGACAGGTGCGGAGCAAGCCGAGGGCCCAGGAACCCCGGGGGCCTCCCTCCCCTGCTTGCTGTGGGCCACCAGCTGCAGGTGACAGGAGGGGCTGCCACGCAGGGACGTGTGCCAGGCTGCTGTGCCCGGTGACCGGTGGCGGGACCACTAGTCTCCTGAGCGAGCTCCTGGGTGTCCTTCCCACCTCCACACACGTATTCTCAGACAAGTGCGCTTCGCTGTTGCCCATGTCCCTCTCAGGAGCACGGAGCCGCCACGGGAATGCTGCAGAGGCCCTGGGGGGTCAGGCGACCACCGGGTCTGAGCCCCCTGAGCCGTCCCCTCTCCTGCAGAGGGCCTTACTCTCCCCTCCAGGAGGCTGCCCAGTAGCTGGACGGCTGCTGCGTGCACCTGCTGCCCACCTGTCCCAGCTGCCCAGAGGGGAGTCTGAGTTCCAGAACCACGGTCAAGATGCTCTAACACACCTGGAGTTTGCAGTCCTACGGGGGGGTGACAACTGGTCAAGCCGCCTCTGCATTCACACTGTCACTGGGCATCCTGACGGCCCTGTGCGCGTCCGCTCGTTCAGCCCAGTCACACAGCAGGGAAAGAGCACAATCAGGATTCTGACCTAGGCCATCTACCTGCAAAACCACCACTTCCGTAAGCAGGGACTGTGCCCTAAGCAACCAAGAGGCCCAACCAAGCAGAAATCCCATTCTCTCCTCCCACCAAAAGGCAGGTCTCGCTGACGGCTGACCACCTGGGCTTCCAGCCAACGAAGGGAGCAGTGGAGGCGTGCCCACAGGGACACTGCTTAAAGGCGCGTTCTCTGGCTAGCTTCCAAAATCAGGTCTGCACAGATTGGGAAAAACTCCGAAGACACACCCTTCAATCTGGGACACTGGGATGTCACACCCACCCACGGGCTGGTGTAACCCATCCGCCCAGTTCTTCAGCTCCAATAAACATTTTAAAGTAAAAACACCCCAGGGATGCCTGGGTGGCTCAGTCGTTAAGCGTCTGCCTTCCGCTCAGGTCATGATCCCGGGGTCCTGGGATCGAGAAGTGCATCGGGCTCCCTGCTCGGTGGGGAGCCTGCTTCTCCCTCTCCCTCTGCCTGCAGATCCCCCTACTTGTGCTTGCTCTCTCTCTCCTCTCTCTCTGACAAATAAATAAAGTCTAAAAAAAAAAAAATTTAAAGTAAAAACACCCCAGCTCTCGAGCCCTAATGAGATTTTGTAAATTCGTTGGGAGTACGACATTCTTGCTCTAAAAACGCGAGACCGTGCAGAAGCAGGGCAGGGGACAGGAGGTCAGCCATCGTCTCCCCAATGCCCGGGGCTGACCGCTGCTCTGTCTGTTGTTGCCAAATGCTGGCACACACAGGACACCAAGTGGGTGTCGCACTCAGAGCCACCTGCCAGGGACTGAAGGCTTGTGCCCGCCAAGTTCACGAGCTGGAACCTGATCCCCGAGTGACGGCATTAGGAGGCGGGCCTTTGGAGGTGGTCAGGTCATGAGAGGGGAGCCCCCATGCTGCGGTCAGTGCCCTTAGGAAAGAGACCCCAAGAGCGCCCTCGCCCTTCCCCCACACGAGGACCCAACAAGAAGCCACCAGCTGTGAAGCAGGAAGGGGCCTCCCCGACACCAAATCTGCCAGCACCTTGATCGTGGACTCCCGGCCTCCAGAAGTGTGAGAAGTGCATGTGCGTTGCTGATGAGCGGCCGGCCCGTGGGACTCTGCCAGAGGCACCTCCAGCGGTGGATGCCACCGTCTGGTTCGCGCCCAGAGTCTGCCAGGGTCTGGCGGGTCACACACAGATAACGAGTGACAGCTGACAGAGGACAAGGACTCAGCGTTGCCCAGGTGCTCAGCTGCAGGTGCTCTGCTCTCAGAGACCCCGCTGGGTGCCGCATCACCCACCCACACCCACGGCAAGCGCCACTCCGGCCCCTCCCTGCTTCAGCAGCCCGGGCTCGGGGCGCTGCGATGCAGCAGGGGGCTGGGGAAAGAAATCTAGCATCCTTTATTTTTGAAAATGAGTAGTGCTATCTTTATAATCTTTACAAGAGACTATCACAGCCCTGCCTGGTCTGCCAAGCCCAGCAGCACCACCACCTCGCCCTTATCCAGGCCACACGCCTGGATTGACACAAAATGTGCCCACAGATCCCGTTAAGACTCAAGCAGACCAACTGTGAACACGGGGACTTGAGACCCAGCACAACGACCCTGGTGGTCTCGCCCGACGCCGCCACCACGCTCCCTCACGGCCACTTCCTCCCGCACTGTGCTCGGGCTCTGTGGGGAGCACCCCAGTGCAGCCGGCTCACCTCATCTACCTCGCCAGGACACGAGATGACCAGGAACCTTCTCTCAGGCACCAGGCACGTTCCTGTTGACCTGTGCTTCGAAGACGTCCTCCCTGACAGGCGCACCATAAACAGCCCACATACAGCCAACTCGTCCCAGCTCTGGGGCTAAAAGGCAAGCCCTCCAGCTCCCTCCTGATTGTGGGTACCCTCAGTCCACCCTGGGGTTTGCGGGTCAGACAGACCAGCCGTGGCACCTGTGCGGATGGACGTGCGTCTTCTGGTGCCCAGGAGATGGCATCTGGCCTTCCTGTCCCCTCCCAGGGCTGCCGGCCTGCACCGTCCACGGAGCACTCAGTGGTCCTGTGTCCGCCCCTCCTTCCTGGGACTGGCCTGCGGGCACCATGCACCATCCACCCCCTACTCCACCAGACAGGTAACGAGGTGCCATCCATCAGCCCCTCCCCGCAGCCAGGGCTGTGTCACGGCTGAGGCTCCGCCAGGCTCGTGCATCCGAAACAGCCACGCTTTTACGGAGTCTTTCCAAACTGCTTCAGGAAACAAGCTTCATCTGGAGAGAAGTCCCGCTCTGGTTGCAGACTGTGTCCTGCCGGCTTTCAGACCCCTCTCGGGACCCTGGCCTTGACTGGGGGGGCCACGCTGCTCTGCAGAGTCTGCTCTCCCCTCCCCATGCGGCGGCCCCATGGCCGTCGGAAGGTTCGGTCTAGACCAGGGACAGGACGCCGCTTGGGGCTCTTGCTGTGTTGCAATGTTGGGGATGCGCACTTGGACAGAGGCCCAGCCAACGCCCAGCTTGTTCTGAAAGGTCCAGAGGTGGTGTCCTTCCTGCCCACTTGGCTCCCCTCAGCAGCAGGACACCCAGCACCGGCCCCCAGTTCCCAGCAGGGGCTGGCTGTCACGTCCCCGTCTAGCCCTCCCCGCCAGCAGGACGCCCCGGCAGCACGGCCACGGCCTCAGCCCTCCCCAGGGGCTTCAGTCCGTCCTGGGCCGTGGGGACATCTGCCGTAGTTTGAGCTCATTCTGTTGCTTTGGTTTCCTCGGGAGGCGTTCAACTGCCCCCAGCTGCATGCCTGGGCGCCCAGGTCTTCTCTAACAGGCCCCAGACGCTTTCTGCACGCAGCAGAAACCCCTCCCGTGGCCCAGCAGGCTGCCCTCCAGCAGCAGCGAGTTCGGGGAGAATGGGCTGTTTGTGCTCAGGCTCAGTTTGGGGAGCTGCGGGTGTCGCTGAGCAGCTTCACTCAACAACAGAGCTGAGGAAATACCCCTGCAAAACAGGGAGGTCCCAGTGGTCATTCCTGCTGGCATCAGGCTGAATCCTCTGGACTCATTTGCAAATACAAGGAGCTAGCGATCAAATCACGGGAGGGAGGGACAAGTGTCGGGAGGGAAAGAACAGACGGGTGTTGCAGACCCTGCTCCTAGTCCCCTGGAGCTGGGAGTGCTCACTCCGCGTAAAGAAGCCGGAGCTGGGGGCCACGGGCGCTGCGTTGCTGGGCGGTGCGTGGGGCAGGTGACGCACACAACGGCCAACAGCTCCCCCATCTCGGGGGTCCCAGGGCAGGCGCGTGCTGCACCCCCGGGTCCCTGCTCTCCTGCCTCCACCTCCGGCTTCCCAATGACCTGAGCGGGCAGCCCACACCCTGCACTGCTCTGCACCCCCTTCCCACTCCCCCTCCGGGTACCGGCAGCAACAGTCACCGAACGTCCAATTGTGAAATGGACAAATCAATGGAAGGGAGCAGGCAACTTAATTCATGAGCAAATGTTTTTATCTCCTGTCTCCTGTGCCTGGAATGGGGCCTGTGACAAAGCCTCTGAACCCCGGGCCGGGCTGTCCGTCCGCCTGTCCCCGCCTCGCATGGGACTGCTGGCCAAGCCCGGGTCTGGCTCCAAACACACCCACCTGTTCCCAGTTGATTTCAGCTCGCAGAAACTCACCTCCAGGAAGACTGCAGACAACTCTTCTCTCGTAAATGTCCGGGTGCTTCCCTCGCAGCAACCCCCCAGCCTAAGAACTTACTGGTCCACGTCTGTCCCCGTGCACATGTGGTCCCTGTGCAGGTGCCCGTTCCCTGACAGACAACAGCGGAGCCCAGCCTCAGGCATCCCCAGTAAAATTGTGCCTTTGCCCCCATCCCAGAGCCGCGGGCTCCTGTCCTGCGTGTGTTGACCTGTCAGTTAAAGAAACAGTTTGCCAGCCAAGGAAAGCAGAACTGACAGCTAATCAGCCCCTCTCTATCGGGAGCACGTAAGAATTCTCCAGCTTTCACAAGCGCTGAAGAAGGGAGCAAAGAGGGAACGCGTGTCGCAAGCTAGCGCTGCACGGCGGGCCGGCCGAGGGAAAGAGTGAGCCGCGCAGGTAATTTACACGTTCTTGTAGCTGCATTAAAACAGCGAAAGCAAAAGGGGAGGTTAATTTAATGATGTATTTGATTTAACCCAATGTAGCCAAAATACATCCTTTCAACATATGACATTAAAGAGGCGAGGAGCGGGGGCGCCTGGGGGGCTCAGTGGTTAAGCGTCTGCCTTCAGCTCAGGTCCTGACGCCAGGGTCCTGGGATCGAGTCCCGCATCGGGCTCCCTGCTCAGCACGGAGCCTGCTTCTCCCTCTCTCTCTCTGCCTCTGTGCTTCCCACCCCCTCTCCCTCTCCAATAAATTATTAAAAAAAAAAAAAAGGCTTGGAGGAGCCATTCACACTGTGTTTCCTGCAGGTCCGTGAGGCCTAGGCGCTAACTTCCACTGCCTCCTGACTCAGCCGCTCCCTTCCAAGGGCTCAACAGCCGTGTGTGGCCGTGGCGCCGGACATTGGACTGTCTGGCTCTGCCAAAGGTTACTCAAGTGACATTTGTGGCAGACAACAGCCTCTGGCCCCCTGAGCAGGGAGAACGAACAGACCCAGACAGCACTCTGCTCCGTGGCCTGACAGATTCCAGTGCGGAGTCCCGAGCCCTGGAGACAGCCCTAAGACAGGTCCAAACAGGTCCTGGGCCGTGGGGACATCTGCCGTAGTTTGAGCTATTTACCCAGAGGCTTCGCCTTTGCTTTGGAGCTCAGGTTTAGGACGGATGAGCCACGAGGACTCTCCTCCAGGCTGAGCAAAGGTGGGGGGCTCCCTGGGTGAGTAACCCAGCCCAGCCCTGCTGTCCCAGGAACACACGGAGGGTGCGGACTTGCAGACGGGGGGGCCCCTCCACGCCCAGGCTTGCCCAGCAGCTGCACGGTGCACGGGGGCCCCTGCTCAGCAGGGAAGGCCATCAGTTCTGCGGGAGGGGGAGTGACACAGCCCGCGCTTACCTGAGGTCCCCTGGGTCAGGCGAGCCAGGCAGTCCCTTGAAAGCAATGGAGTGCACGGGAGGTGCTGACTTTTATCCGGCCCTCAGCCCCTCCCCGTCGGAGCTGCAGTGGGGCGGGCTCTCCGGGGTGTCCTTTTCACCCGTGACTTAACTCTGGGTAACCAGGAGGCAGAAACAGACAGCAGTGTGGCCTCGGGCAGCCGCTGCCCACGTCCAGCTCATGAGCGACGGGGGAAGAGCCCTGCTGGAGACGGAGGCTGTGGCCTTTCTCCTTTTTATCTCCACAGAGACCGAAAGCCAGGACCCGACTAGCCCCCCACGCTGAAAAACAGAAAGGCAAGTCTACCCGGGTAGAACCACCGATGTGTGTGGGGCACAGTGAGGAGGAGACCCAAGGACACGGGGCAGGACACTCCTTCCATCAAACTCAGGTCAAAGTTCTGGAATACGGGCTACTCTGCTGCATGGTGGGACGGAGTGGGCGGCCCACCCAGAGTCCACTGTCCTTCACTTCTGTACCAACAGGACAGACATCCTGTCAGGCAGGCCACCGCCGGCCAAGCAGGGAGGGACCCAGTCCCCTGTGACCAGGGCCGCAGTGTATGGCCTGGGAGACACAAGCCACTAGGAAATGGCCCAGACATGCCCTTCTCCTTCCTGCCTGGAATGCAGATGGAAGGGCCTGGGGAAGCAGCCCTCCTGAGATCAGCAAGCTGTAGTCAGGGGAACAGAAGCTGCAGGCAGAGGAGGAGGTCAGAGGGAGCCTGGTCCCTGTGGTCCAGGTAGCTGCTGCCGAGCCTGCCCCGGGCTTGCTGGCAACGGGAGAGAAACTGGCCTGTGCGCACTCGGACGCAGACCGAACCTGCTCCTCACAGACGTAGAACCCTGCAGCACAGGTGTCCTTTGTCAGCGAAAACTATCCTGAGCTGCGTAGCCCCCCACCCCGGTTCACGAACACGGAGACGCACCCAATCCCAGGTCTTGTCCTTATGGCATGAGGATGAGGTCCGCACTGTAACAGGTCCCGGAGGGGAGCTTCTGTTCACGGACAGCCTGGAGGCTGCACCCAGCATGGCCCCAAGGGACGGTGTGCCCCATTCCTCCTCGAAGCACCCCTGCTCTCCTGGCCCCGTTGCTCCTCGTGCCAGCCCAATGCCGCCGGGCAGGGGCAGCCGGCTCTCTCAGGAACACACTCTCCTGCATGTTGGGAGGCCGAGCGGGGGCTCCCTCCCCAAGCAGGGCCCAGCTCAGAGTACCTGACAAGGGCCAGGCTCCTCCACGCTCAGCCCCCCCGAGGGCCGCCCCCCCCCCGCTAGTCGCACGAGACGCCGCCTCACCCAAGGTTTGCTGGCCACAGAGCCCCCAGCAGCCCTTCCACCACACGGAGGGCTCTGCCCCTGGGACGGAGCCCTCAGTGATGCCTTACCACGCCCCTTGTGGCACAGACGTCTATTTTTTATTTGGAAAGTCAAACACAAAAACCAACATCTCACGCACCCGTGCACCTACCACGGAGATGAAACATTCGCCAAATTGTTTCAGATCTTTGTTTCTAAAGAAAGCTTTGTGTGTGGTGTGTGTGTGCATGTGTGATGTGTATGGGAGTGTGCGTGGCACGGTGCTGGGGGTGTGCGTGGCATGGAGCCGTGGGTGTGCGTGGCACGTGTGCCGTGGGTGTGCGTGGCACGCGTGCCGTGGGTGCGGGTGTGCGTGGCACGGTGCTGTGGGTGTGCGTGGCACGGAGCCGTGGGTGTGCGTGGCACGCGTGCCGTGGGTGCGGGTGTGCGTGGCACAGTGCTGTGGGTGTGCATGGCACGGAGCCGTGGGTGTGTGTGGCACGCGTGCTGTGGGTGCGGGTGTGCGTGGCATGGTGCCGTGGGTGTGCGTGGCTCCATGCCCACAAGAAGTGGGCGTGGCAGCTCACTTCCCCCCGGACCCCCCCGGAGCTCAGGACACCTGTGAAGTCCTGCGGGCACCTCTGAAGCTGGGGCCACCCGTGTCCATCTGTCCACAGAGAAGGGGGCTCTAGCGCAGCCTCCTGCCTTTGGCCACAGGCCACATGCTGTCCAACTGGCCCCAGCCTGCAGGGACACATGCCAACTACCTGTGCCTATTGCCCCGTGCCTTGTCCTGGACTGCGGCTGTCCGCCCCACGTTGTGGAGAGGCTAAGCCTAAACACCCCGTTGGCCATGGCGGCACCCTGTGGGCAAGTGAATCTGGGCCGGCCAGCACGGCCACTCACGTCTGCCCTGGAAACATAGCCGTGTGGCCACCGGGCTCACACACTACCCGCCACCCACCGGGATCCTCCACACCTTGGCCTCCCATACCTCCTCCTCCCCGTCTTCCCATCGCCGGATGTGCATCGGACCCGGCCTCAGCCGTCCCTCCACTGGCGGCTAGAACCTCTCGACGATGCTGTGCTATGCGGTCTGGTGGCGGCACGCTCACTGTGGCCCCCGCACTCCTGCCCCTCCACCTTCCCTGCAGCCAGGGGAACCCCCAGGAGCCCCGAGATGCATGATCCTGATTTCTTCCAAACACACACACACGTGTGTGTCACACACACACACACACACACACACACCCGGTCATAATGTCCAGGAGACCAGAGATGCATGATCCTGATTTCTTCCAAACACACACACACGTGTTAGTGTTTTGTTACCACTGACAACAACCCCCCCCCCCCCCCCCCCCGGTCATAATGTCCAGGAGACCAGAGATGCATGGTCCTGATTCTTTGCAAACACAAACGTGTGCACCATGCACAGCACACACGTCCCTCCCACACATGCCCAGTCACACATGCGTGCACATGCACGCACTCAAACCACAGCAAGTCTGGCTGCCCCCCGCCCAGCACTGCAACCGAGCCCCATCACCTTCTCCTGACCTCCACGCCTGTCCCCTGTAATCCACCAGGTTCTCTCTGCCCCGGGAAGATCATGGAAATTTTGTTCACGACCATCGCCTCCCTACTACCCCCTGGAACGCAGCCATCACGTGTGTCTGGGTCACGTCCCCCACAGCCTGTGCCCTCCACAGAGGGGCACCTGGCAAGTGGCAGGCCCTCCGCCAAAGTCAGTAGATTGTCCAATGAGATCCACGCTACCTGATGGCAGGGTAGGGCAGCCTGCCCTCTCCCCGGCCACCTGGAGGCCTGACCTCCTGGGGACACTTCCTGGGGGCGAGTCCCCACCCTTCGCCCACAAACCACACTGGACACCGCAGCTCCAAACCCAGGGATCAACGGAAACTTTCCAGCAAAGTCTGTCTTCACTTCAAAGTTGTTTGGGTTTTCAAAGCCTCAACGGGCACAGTTCTTTATATGCAATTGGACTTCTGAAAAATCCAGCACGCATTGCTAGCTGTGCTGTGTCCCTAGCACGTGCAGCATTGAGTCACACAGCAGAGAGAACACCCCAGCGCTTACTGGACGTCTTACTGGAACCAAGAGCCAAAGCCTCCCTCCTCACCTGAGGGTCCCTCTCCTTCTGCTGACATCACGGGATGAAGGAGTTTAATCTACAAAAGGGAAAATCTTCATTCGACAGAATTTAGCCCAAATAAAGAAGCCTATGTCCTCTTGTAAACCTTTACAAAACAGCATCAAGGTCCAGAGAAATCAGCAAGAAGAGCTCGTGGCACCGCCCCTTCTGCTGGTGAGCCACGATCTCCCTGTCCCTGCGGCGCGTCCCCTACCACGCTCGTCCCAAGTCCAGGCCTGGCCCATCACTCTCGTGACACAGTAATGAACACCTTCCTGGGAAAACTTAGCTCTGAGAATCAGCGGCAGGGAGCTAATTACTGATCATCAAAAGGACAGCCTTTTGATGTGTTTTGTTAGTGTTTTGTTACCACTGAGAACAACTTGTCAAAGGCACTGAATAACTGAAGTGTTCTAAATTTGTTCATTGCCATGTTCAAGTCCAATGCCTCGTCAAGTTCTTAGTATCCCTGCGGGAAGCGGACCGGCAGCTCAGCCCAGAGTCCTGCGCTCATGCGGGAAGATGCACACACACGAGCACCGAGCCATCCACGGCGCACCTGCCCGCTGGCGGAAGGGTCCCCCTGCTCGGGGGTGCTGGTGGGGGAACGTGGCGAAAGCTACTGGCGTGGACTTAACCCGCGCCCATCAGGCCGTCTGTGGTCACAGCCGTGTAACAGAACAAACACGTGTGGCCTGCATCCTGGGAGAGGCGGGGCCGGCAAGCGACACGCACACAAAGCAACAAGCCGGCCTGCAGTTTGCTCCAAGGCCCTTCTCCAGGCTCCAGGACCCTTGTTTGCAGGTGGCGCCCGGAGCCCGCGTCCAGAACCGTGGGGAGGACCCGGGGAGAGCGTACGGGTGCACACGCCTCGGTGCTGCGTGCCCAGGAAACGAGGGTTTGAAGACACTGCAGAATCCAAGTCCTGGTTCTAAGGTCTTCACGCTATTTAGGAAGAAAGTAGGGACACCGACGAGCCTGAGCGAGGCCAACCCACATGCCGATGCTGTGAGGACACCACCACAAGGGCACAGCGGGTAGATGAGCTAACAGACGTCAGCTCAAGAGAAGGCAGTAAAACGAGGGGCGAGGATGAGGATGATGGCAGCGGTGATGCAGGGAGTCCCCGCGTCTCAGCGATCACAACAAGGACAAGCAGCAGGTAAGGCCGGCAGCTGTGAGATGTGAGGCAAAAGACGAGCCCAAACACTGAGTCACAGGAAGACAGAAACTCAAGGCCACAGACATGATGCTCAAACACCCACACAAGGCCACAGTAACGAAGCAAGGTGGTAAAATGGGCTTGAGGCAAGCGGCCCTGGAGAGACAGGCGGGGGCCGTGCCCGAGCCACCAGGAAGGACACACGGATAGGCTGGGATTAGGCGAAGCGCACCTTCCCAAAGGTCAACACCACCAAAGACAAAAACACAACCAAACAAAACAACCAGAAAGGCTAAAAACAAGGACCACATACAAAAGGATGTGTGTTTTGTGCACGGGCACACATCTTATCTGTCCCTCTCCAAATACAACCAAAGTAACAAAGCCCCGATGCAGACACGTGGGGACAGGCAGAGACCACCTGCTGAAAGCCAACTGTTTTCACACTGGCTCACAAAATAAAATCAAACTCCGCTACATATAAGAGAGATACCTCCCCCAAAGCAACTTAGCAGGGCTGAAAATAATAAACGTGTACTGGGAAAATGCAAAATGTAAAAGGAGGATTCAAAATCTTAGTATTGGACAGTAGACGGTCAGACCCGGGAGACAAAGCAGGAATGTTTATGATGCTAGGAACTCAAATTCTTAAAGAAGACAGAACAGTTTCACCTCTGTGCACCAAATAACCCACAGCACTTTTCATAAAGCAGAAGTCACGGGGGATGTTAAAGAACAACTCACAGCACGCTAATAATGGGACATGCGGATCTGTCTCTTCCAACCCGAGGAAGAACAGCGGTCAAGAGGACGGTAAGCAGGGAGACTCAGGAGGTGGGTCTAAGGCTCTGGCACTAATCCTGTCGCTGGTGAGGAAAGCCACACCTCTTTTCACCTGCCCGTGGGACATTCACGTATTAAGCAACAAAGAAAGAATCAACAAGTTCCAAATCGTATTTGGAGTGCAGACAATGTTTGCTAGCAACTAATAACAAGATCCAAAAACAGGGCCTTTCCCCTGAGAGGTGACCATCCATCCTCCTCTTAGACAGTCCTCTCCGGGGATATAGAAACCAAAAGTACACGATTTCTAAAAAGCACAATGAAACTGAAGCCGTGCTTAGAAGAAATGTTATCACATTAGGTATTTAAGTCTTTAGAAATGAAAGCATGAAAATAATAGAATCAAGCTTCCAACTCGAAAAGCTAAAAGAGAATTACAAAGTCAGGAAGGAATTAATAAAAGTAAAAACAAACAGTGAGTTTAAAAAATTCTAATTAATAGCTAAACTTGAAAAAAAATCAATAAAACAGTTAAGTCACCCATAGCAATAAAAAATAATGAAGAAAAAGTAGAACAAAAATACACAAAATAAAAAAATGGAATAACCATCAAAAGAAAACTTTTTTTTTTAAATCGTGGAAATAATTGCACATGTCTGTGCAAACAAATTTGAAAGCCTAACTGAAATGGATATTTTCTAGAAGGAAAAAATTTACAAAGAAAGGGACTACAAAAAAGAAACTAAGTAGACCTAATTTTTTTTTTTAAGATTTTATTTATTTATTTGACAGAGAGAGAGATAGCGAGAGCAGGAACACAAGCAGGGGGAGTGGGAGAGGGAGAAACAGGCCTCCTGCTGAGCAGGGAGCCCGATGCGGGGCTTGATCCCAGGACCCTGGGACCATGAACCCAGATGAAGGCAGATGCTTAACCGAATGAGCCACCCAGGCGCCCCAAGCAGACCTATTTTTTTAAAGATCTATTTATTTATGTGAGAGAGAGAGAGCACGCAAGCAGGAGGGGTAGAGAGAGATAGAGAATCCCAAGCAGACTCCCCGCTAAGCACAGAGCCCGAAGCGCACTCGATCGCACGACCCTGAGATCATGACCTGAGCCGAAACCAAGAGTCAGACACTTAACCCACTGAGCCACCCAAGCACCCCAAAGCAGACCTATTTTTATAGAATGAAAAGGTATCTGTCAGTTACTTGTAATGAAAGATGCCAAACTCAGATGATTTTGCAAGTTAATTCTACCAATCCTCTAAGAACAGGTTATCTTCATACAATTTAAAGAAATTTAAAGAAAAAGTCCAGATGCCGTTTATGAAGACAGCATGGCACTGAACGCACATGGAAGAAGGAACACAGAAGAAGGAAGCCTGTCTACATCGATGGCTCCCATGTGTGATGCAAGGAGCCTGGGGTCCCCGAGCCCCTAGCAGGGGACACAGAAGTCCCCTGTTTTCCCAGTATGTCTTGATGAGGCAGGGCTGTCTTTATGTACTTCAACCAAACAACACAGACTGAATTCAGGAGCAGCTGATTCTGGCTGCTTCCTCTGTTGCCAGACATGAAAGAGACTCGTAAAACTATAAAACTGTGCCACTCTCCTCACTCCCTGGGTTCAGCTGTGGAAAATGTAGTTTTTCTTTATAAAAAAGATTATTTATGTTAACATGTAATAAGTTTATTGCTTCTATTTTAAATGGATGATTAAATAAATATTTTTAAATGTTCTCAGGATTAATTTCTAAAATAGTCTACATGGACAGTAGGATTTCTTGACCAGGATACTGCTGAGATTTTGGACCAGAAGCTGTCCTGTGCATGGCAGGCTGTCCACCAGCGTCCCTGCCCGCGCACTGCTTACCAAGAATGACACCCTGCACCACCAGCTGTGTTAACCAAAAACATCTCCTGAAGTTGCCAAATGTCCCCTTGGCGGTGACAGAGGCAATCACCCCCAGCTGAGACCCACAAGACATAGGACTCGCACAGACACACACAAAGCTCTCTGCAGGCCTCAATAATTTTAAGAGAGTAAAGACAACAAAAGTTCAAGAACCACTGCTCTTTGCTTATGAATATGAATACAAAAATTGGTAAAAAAGAAATTATTAGCAAACTAAATCTAATAGCATGTTAACAAGACAATACATCATGACCAAGTGGGGTCTGGTCCATGAACGCAAGGATGGTTTGATATTGGGAAATCAATAAAATTCTTTATATCTCTTTAACAAGAATGCTAGGCTGGTAATTTAACAAAATTCAACCTCACTTCCTGACAAAAACAATAAAGTAAGAGTCAGTCTGAAATATCCTACATACTCATTCCGTCTTCCCTGCAAGGTGATGATCTCTCAGCTCCAAAGCCACTTACGCACAGCACCAGCCGCACGTGGGCAGAAAGGGAGAGCCCGGGCCAAAGCTGAGGAGGCGAAGCCCACGCTCCAGGAGCCTGGCGGGGCTTCGACGCTGCAGAGCCCCGAGGCCCCTCGTCACCCTCCACGGACACCGCCTCCACGGCGCTCACCGGACCCCGGCTAGCCGCACAGCACAGCAACGAGCATAGCGCAAGCCCGCCGGGGCCACGCACGCACACTGCCAGGCTGGAGAGCGTGCGCTGGTTCTAATGAACCGGTAACTGGTAGCTGTGCTCTGAAACAGTAATGCAGACATTCCCTACGGTGTGTGGGTGCGTGTGCACGTACGTATACACACGCGTGCTCCAGAACACGCATGCTCCAGAACACGCATGCAGAAGGAAGTCATCGGAATGAAGCAGAGCTGTGCGTCGTAAAAAAACTTCCAGGCCAAGTCACAGTCATTGGCGTAGATATATATTATAAACACATATAAATGTGTTTTCGAAAACTCTGCGCGTGTATGTATGTTTTTACGTGTATTTTTACAAGTTCTGGAAGGATCAACCACAGCCAGGAAAGACTGGGACTTGCAGTGGAATAAAGAATGAAATCTTGATTATGTATTACATTTGGTTCTGTGTTCAATTTTCACAAGCATGCATTACTTTTATAATTAAATAGTAATTTAATTATTATTATTAATTAAATATTAATTATAATTAATTATTAAATAAATTATAATTAAATGTTAAAAAAATTACCTTGCTTGCTTATTAAGTTCTAACCTTTTGTCTCTACGGTGGTAACAACAGTCTAACCAATTACCCTGAGCACTGATAAGATTTGTTTTTTCAAGGAAAAAGCTCACCTTGTAGGATATCTGCCTTCTCTAGACACAACTTGGCCGGTCAAAGTCTGAGCCCTTTGCTTGGCCCCCTCATACCACCTGCAGGGTCAAGAATTCCTCCTCCCACAGCAGTGGGAACTACCCCGAGAGCTCCAGGCACCTGGAGCTGGAGGTGCCCTGGCCTTCTACCTCCCCTGCTTTCTTGGAGAGCAATCCCTCCCCCTGCCCTCTGCGATCTTGGCTAGGAAGGCGCCTCCCCGCATTACGGCCTGGGTTGAGGTCCACAGGACACGTGGGCCACAGCGGGTTTGAGTGCTCGGTGAGGCCCTTTGCCCTCCTTGGGGTGCACGTCACATTCCACGATGGACCAGCGCCCCGCGGCTGCACGCCCTCGTCAACCCTGGCTCCGCACAGACTCCACATCGGTGCGTTTTAATTCTCAGTTCTCTGATGACTCATCAAGGTGCACACCTGTTTTCATGTGTTTATTAGGTATTTCGACATCTTTCGAGAGGTGCCGGTCAGGTCATAAACGAACGATTCGCTTTATTTCCGTGTTGAGGACTATCAGCTTTGTGGGGGTGGTCACTGTCGCACATCATCTCTGTTGTGTTGGGTTTTGCTATGCCTTTGCTATATGTGGAACTTAAACAGAAGAACTGGGGGGATGGAAGGGAAAATAAATAAGATGAAATCAGAGAGGGAGGCAAACCATAAGAGACTAACTCTAGGGAACAAACTGAGGGTTGCTGGAGGGGAGGTGGGTGGGGAGATGGGGTAACCGGGTGACGGGCATCAAGGAGGGCACGTGATGGAATGAGCACTGGGTGTTACATGCAACTGACGAATCACGGACCTCTACCTCTGAAACTTAAAAAAAAGTGGTCCACTGTATATATATATACACACACACACACACACACACACACACCTAAAAGTCGTTTGGTTTGTGAATGTTGATTTAATCTTACTGGATGCTTGGTTATAAATCAGATCTGGGAAGGGTCCCATAGCTATTACCAGGCCTGGAAAGCACAATGCTCCCAACCTGCCATTCTTCCTCCCCTTCTTTCTGCCAGCCTCAAGTGTTACTTTGCAGTCCCCGACCCCAGAAATGAGGGAGATCAAAGTGATTTCCATCTCCGCCCTCCCCAAATTCCATCTTGCTGGGAGAGGTCTGGCTGATGGCCAGTGACCCATGGCCACTCTCCCCCAGAAACAAGCCATCGTCAGGGACACATGCCTGCCATGCATGATGCAACATGCTTCACGGATCCAAAGGCTCTCGGCGGCACGCGGGCTCCAGCACCCCTGGCCGGAGCCCTGAGGAGGGAGAGAACCTCTCCGGCTTGAGCACTGAGCCACCGTGGCCAGACCGTAATCACAGGAAAGGCACACACCAAGAGCTCCACTGGAGGCCACGGGATGGCTTGATTTCCTTTTGCAGACAACCAGTCGCTTGCAACAATTTCACAGTCGAGACCCCAAGCAGTGTTATGAACTCACCAACAGTGAGGAAAAGCAGGTGACCTTCTGTTGATTCAGAACGCTGGAGATGAGCTGCTCAGAGTAGCGGGTGGTTAGCGAGGGGATCACATCTACAGCCCCGCTTAGCAAACAAGGGCTCATAATGAAACACTTGACCCTAAGGAGACCGTAAACAAAGTAACTTCAGTTTGAAAACTAAAGCGGTGCCTGTGTTTTACACAAGCCATGAGGGACTCCAAGTCTGAGGCTCCACAACCCCACTCAAACCCTAAGAGTTGTTTGTTTTTACCAAATGGTAGCTATCAGCACACTGTTTGTTGCAATTACCACTCAGGAGGTTAAACTTCCTGCCCACAATGTCCGGGCCCCTCTGCAGAAAGTTCTCGCAAAGACAGCCAACTCCCAGGCCCCAAGAAGCCCGGGCAGGCGGAGGCCCTGTGCTCCCGGCTCGACCGACAGAAAAGGAACCTGTCACTCGTCACCCAGTGGTGGAAGACCCCAGGAATGAGCGTGGGCGCAGGAGGGAACCTGAGAGGAAGGTCCCTGAGTGCTGGGAGTTGGGACACAGAAGGATGGGAGAGAGGCCCGGGTCCCTGGAGGCTGCACCGAGGCACAGGCTCTACCCTCAGGCCCAGGAGAACCAGCACCCACCGGATTGGGTGCTGTCCCCCAACGCCGCTGGTTATCACTGGGCTTCGTGGGGGGGGGGGAGGCCCACAGCAGCAGACCACCCCATGCAAACATGGGCTCTCCTCACGGCAAACACGCACACTGGCCTCCAGGTCACCCGTCCAGCCCTGGCTGCCGAAGCTGGATGGCCACCGCTCCGTCTCATGACGGACAGACCCCTGGCCTTCCAGGTCTGCTAACCAAGTCTGGGTGCGGCTCTGCGGGTGTCAGCAGCTACTGGGCCCCCACAGAAGGCCCTGGACCGTGCGTGGCTTTCAGCGTGGCCCCGTTTCTAACTCAGTTCATCCTGCCCGGGAAAGAACAGAAGGGGAAAGCACTTTATCAGATTACCCAAATCACTGGATTTTGGACAAACAGGGACTGGTTATAATAAATACCCTTTTGGCCACAGGAAACCTTTAAAGTATCTACCTCCTCAAGAAAATCAGCCGACGATGCAGTAAGGCCTGGCTGGGCCTGCCGTGCTTCCCTCAGTGCCGTCGAGGCTGGACAGGCGGGGTGCGCTCGTGGCTGGGCGCCCACGCCTGCCAGCACGAGCCAGCGCCAGATCCCGGTGTGGACCCAGTCCAGCGCTATCACAGGGAACAGAATCACCACGCGTGTGCGCGCACACACACACGTGCACGCACGTCCCCGCACCTCCATCTGACTCACTGAGGCACGGGGCAGCAGGGCTGGTGGGACAATCGTCCTTACGGCTCCAACATGAAGTCTGAAAGCGAGAGGCACGAACACGACTGCTTACGGAGGACTGGAAACCCCACGCTGGCCAGAGCACGTGCCGTTAGCTCCAAATCAAACGGAGCGCACCCCAGGGAAGCTGCGAGCTGTGCACGAAGATGCCACCGACTCAGGCAAAACCAGGGATACGGCCTATTTGGGGCCCTTTCAAGTGCCGTTCCTCCCTCCCCACTGCCTGATAAGGAGGCGCAACAGATGGCTCGGAGATGAACAAACCCAGAGAGACCCGGAGGTCACAGGTTTCCCCGTCCCCTGCAGGCGCGGGGATAGCTGAAGGTGGCCGCCTCCGGGATGTGAAGCAGGGCAGCCTCTGGCCTCCAGCCCTCTGGAGGCAGAGGCCCCCCATCGCCCCCACACCGGAGCCCCACCCGCAGCCACCCCTGCCGACCCCATGGGCGCAGCCCCCTCTCTGGCACCGCGCCAGCCAGGCGTCCACAAAGCAGAAGCCCAGGCTCGCTGGCTAAATGTGGCTCTTGTTTCAGTTTGTTTTAAACTGTGGCAAAACATACAGAAATTTCCCATCTTAACCATTTCTAAGTGTCCAGGTCAGTGGTATTCAGTACGTCCACACTGTGTGCCACCATCCCCAGCGTCCACATCCAGGAACTCTGTCCCCAGGAAACACTGACCCGTCCGCCCCCAGCGCTGGCTCCCACTGCTCCCGGGACCTGTGGCTCTGGTCGTCCCCGGGCCCGCGTCTAAGTGGACTCACGCAGGCTTCATCCTCCTGTGTCTGGTTCCCGTCCCTGAGCACGACGTCGTCAAGGTTCATCCGGGCCGTAACGTGGGTCCGAACGTCGTCTCTAAGGCTGAATAACACTCCACTCTGTGTGTACACCGCATTTCTTCTCCTGTTGATCTTACAGCTTCAGCTTTCACATTCAGGTCTGTGATCCATTTTTAATTTTTCCATAGGGGATGAAGGAGGGCGAAGGTTCGTTGCTTTTGAACAACAAACACATATATATATGTGTATATATATACACAGGGGTCCAGGAGTCCTGGCTCCTTTCCCCATTGAATCACGTTGGCACTTCCGTTGGGAATCAATGGACCATAAACGTGTGGGTTTGCTTCTGAAATCTGTTCTGTCCCGTTGATCTTCATGTATACCTTTTGCCAGTTCCACAATGTCTATATTGCTATAGCAGTGGAGAAAGTCTCAAAATCAGGTAATCTTTTGTCTCTTAAAATCATCCTGGTGGTTCTAGGTCATTGGATTTCTGTGTAAATTTTGGAATAAGTTTGTAAATTTCTACAAAAACCCTTGCCAGGATTTTGATCGTGATTGCACTGAATCTACAGATCAATTTTGGTAGAATTAACATTTCAGTAACATTGGGCCTTCTGGCCAATAACAGACTATAGGTCTTCCCATTTAGTCTTTAATTTCTCAGCATACTTTTTGCTTATATTTATCCATAAGAATTTCATATTTTTGAAGCTCTTATAAATGGTGTTTTATTATAGCTTTTAATTGTTCAATGCTAGTATACAGAAATAAAATTAATTTTGTTAGATTGACCTTGTACCCTGTAAATTCACTAAATCCACCTATTCTAGTAGCTTTTTAATAGATTTTTTAGGATTTTCCATATAAACCATCATGCCACCTATGAATAAAGACAATTTTACTTCTTTTCCATTCTGTACATCCTTTATTTATTTTTCTTGCTATTTTTCTTGCCACTTTTCTAGCATAATGTTGAGCAGAAGTGGTGAGGCATGCTTGCCTTGCTCCCGATATGAGAAGGAAAGCCCTTGGTTCCCCAGCATTAAGTACGGCGCTAGCTGTAGGTTTGCACGGACGCCCTTTATCAGACTCAGGTGCCTACTACTAGACTGCTGAGAGCTTGTGGGTTTTTTAGCATAAATGAGTATTAAAGTTTGTCAAGGGCTTTTTTTTTTTTTTTTGCATTAGGATAGTTATATGGTTTTTCTTTTTTGTCTGTTAATACAGTGAATTACAGTGATTGATTTTTTTTAAATTTTTATTATTTATTTGACAGAGAGAGAGACAGCGAGAGAGGGAACACAAGCAGGGGGAACGGCAGGCAGAGGGAGAAGCAGGCTTCTCGCTGAGCAGGGAGCCCGATGTGGGGCTCGATCCCAGGACCCTGGGACCATGACCTGAGCTGAAGGCAGACGCCCAACGACTGAACCACTCAGGCGCCCCTACAGTGATTGATTTTAAATGTTAAACCAATCTTGCATTCCTGGGGTAAATCCCCCTTGGTTATGATGCAGTGTCCATTTTACACGTTGTTGGATTTGACTTGTTAAGATGTTCTAATTCATGAAGGATTTTGCTCATGAGGGATACTGGTCTACAATCTTTGCCTGGTTTTATATCAGGGCAATGCTGGCCTCATGAAGTGGGTTGAGAAGTACTCAACCATCCTCTTCCAATGACTGGGGGACCTTGTGCAGAATTAGTATTATTTCTTCCTTAAATGTCTGATAGAATTCATCAATGAAGTCATCTGGACCAAGCATTTTCTCTGTTGAAAGACTTTTGTATATAAATTCAATTTTTCAATAGATACAAGGTTATTCAGGTTACCTATTTTGACTTGAGTAAGTTTTAGTGATTTGTATCTTTTCAGGAATTTGTCCATTTCATCCATGTTCTAAAATTTCCCCAAAGTTTTTCAGAATATTCCTTTGCCATCATTTTAACACCTATGGGATATGTAGTGATTTCTCATCTCTCGTTTCTGATTTTGGTGGTTCTCTTCTCTTTCTTCTCTTTCTCTCTTTCCTGATCAGTCTAACTAGGGGTTTATCAATTTTAATGATCCTTTCAAAGAACCAACTTTTGGGGTTTTTTTCCTATTGTTTGTTTTCTATTTCATTGATTTCTGCTCTTTGTTATCTCTTTCTTTAGTTTGCTTTTTTTTAAGGTTGAAGTTGAAATCATTGATTTGAGAAGTTTTATGTTCTAGTATGATCATTTAATGCTATAAATCTCTCTAAGCACTGGTTTACCTGCATTCCACAAATTGTGACACATTATGTGTTGACTTCCACTAAGTTCAAAATGGTGTCTAGTTTCCTTTGTGATTTCCTCTTTGAACCAGTGGCTATTGAGAAGTATGCTTATTTTGTTTCCAAATGTTTGGGGATTTTTCCAGATGCCTTTCAATCACTGATTTCTAGTTAATTCTCTGTTGGTCAGAGACCATACTTTGCATGGTTGAGTACTTTTCCATGTTCTGAGACTTGTTTTATTGTCTAGAACGTGGTCTGTCTCGGGGAACGTTCCGCACGCGAGTCCTGCAGCCGCCGCCGCGTGGGCTACTAGTCTATAAACCCAAGCAGGCCGAGCTGGGTGATAGCGCGGTCCGAGTCTCCTACATCTTTACTGATGTTATGTCTACTTGTCCTATCAGTACTGAGACAGGAGTGCTGAAGTCCCCAACTATGACTGCATCTGTAGGTCTCCTTTCAAGTATATCATTTTGTGCTACTTTTATTTTGAGGCTGTTATTAAGTGCATACCTATTCAACATGTTATGTTTTCTTGATGAGCTGACTGCCTTTACCAGGATAACGTATCATTCTTACTCCTGGAAATACTTCTGGTCCTGAAATCTAACTTATCTGACTCACCCATCTTCGGATTTGCATTTGTGCAGTACAGCTCTTTCCAACCTTTTCCTTTAAACTGGGTCTTTTGGGGGTCCTGGGTGGCTCAGTCAGTTAAGCATCCAGCTCTTGATTTTGGCTCAGGTCGTGACCTCAGGGTCGTGGGATCAAGTCCCACGTTGGGCTCCCTGCTCAGCAGGGTCTGCTTCTCCCTCTCCCTCTGCCCCTCCCCCACCCCCGCTTGTGCTCGTGCATGTGCTCTCTCTCAAATAAATAAGTAAAATCTTTTTAAAAAATGAAAAAAATAAACTGTCTTTATATTTAATGTGGATAGCACTTTAATCTTTTTGATCTGACAATCTCTGACAAAATGTCTTTTATTTGGAATTTTCAGGCCATCCGCATTTGATGGGATTGTCAGTATGGCTGGGTTTAAATCCATCATCTCTCTATTTGTCCTATCTGAATTTCTTTACTGCATTTTTTCTTTTTTCTATCTTCTTCTGGACTCATGATTTTTTTAATGATTCTATTTTATTTCTACCACAGCTTGTTACTAGACCTCCCTGCTGTTTCTTAGTGGCTGTGCTAGGGTTTACAACACACCTTCACTACATCCCTGTCTACTTTCCAATATTTTAACGCTTCCTGTTCATTTTAAGAACTTTATAACAGTTTCCATTTTGTTCCTCCTAGACTTTGTGCTACATTGTTGCAGACCTTTTATTTCCACTTACATTGCAAACTACAAGATGTCATTATTATCTTTAAACAGTAAATCATCTGTTTTTTGGTTTTGTTTTTTTTTTTTTAACACAAGGGGACAAAGGTCTTTTCTACTTGCCTGCACTTCTGCTGCTCTCCATTCCTTCAGATCCAAATTTCTGGCTCCTCCCTGAAGGAGCCCCTTCACAGTCCCTAAAGAGAGTACGCCAGAGATACATTCTTTCAGCTTTTGAACTCTGAAAAGTCTTTACTTTGCCTCCACTTTGGATAGATATTCTGTTGTCTTTAGAACCGTAGCTTGAAGATTTCCTCCTCTCAGTATTTGGAAGATGCTCCTCCATCATCGGGATTACATAGTTTCTGACAGAAAGTGCGCCATGAATTCCATCTTTGTTCCTCTGTGCATAGTAGGGTTTTGCCTCTGGCTGTTTCTAAGATTTTTCTGCTTTTAAAATTTCCAGAAAGTTGATTAAAATGTGCACTGGTGTAGTTTTCTTCCCGTTTCTTCTGCTTGGGGTTTGTCGAGCTTCTTAGAAATGAGCTTTCATCAGATTCGGGAAAATTCTAACTATTTTCTTCAAATACTTCCCACCACACACACCTCTTTCTCTGAATTCAATTTCATATGCTATTCCACCTGATATGGTCCCACCCACACTCTGTTCCTTTTTTTATCCCCACTGTTTTCCAGGTTTTGTTGTAGGAAGCTTCTAGGGCTATCTCTTCATGAATACTGATCTTGTCTCTACAAAGTCTGACCTAGTCTGAACCCCATCTAGTGCATTTTCTAGAAGACTCACTGGGTCTTTTCCATACCTTCTGCTTTCTCCTGGTTCACATTTTCTCTGTGTCACTGAACACATGGAGTGTATTTATAATTGACATTTTAACATCCTCGCCTGCTCATCCTACTGTCTGGACAGATGCGGTTCCACCCAGATCTGTTTCTCGTTGTTGATTTCTCTCCTCTTTTGGGTTATATTGTCCCACTTATTTGTAGGGCAAGTGATTTTTGACTGGCTCCAGACATTGTGAACTTCATGTTGTTGGAGGCTGTTTTGCTGCAGTCCTTCTGGTGAGGCTTTACTCGGGGACGTAGTTAAATTACTTAGAATCAGTCTGATGCTTCAAGGCTTGCCATAAGCTTTGTCAGCTGAGTCCTGAGCAGGCCGCATCCAGGGCTAAGGCAATGACCTTCTGAGGACTCTACCCCACGCCCTTTGAACTGTGAGGTCGGGTGAGAACACAAACTTCATTCCCAGCCCTGGGTGAATGACCAGAACCTACTCCTCTCCAGCGCTTTCTCCTCTCATCTTGGTGATATTTGCACACATATGCACAGATCAGCGCTCACCCAACGACCAGGAGGACCCCCTCCTGAGCTCTCTAGAGCCCTGTCTCTACACAATCTCCTCATCTCCACTGTTTCCCCACAAATTCTAGCCTCGGTGGAACCCCTTGGTGCCAGAGTGTCTCCAGCTGGTCCTGGGCTCCTTCTCCCTGTGCTCAGCTGGACACTGTGGGCAATAGTTTGGGAGGCCAGGGGCTCCCCTCACAGGGACAAACTGTCCCATGCCCTGCTGTGCAGCCTCTGGAACCTACAGCCTTGCACACCTGTTTGCTTTCCTGCTACTTCAGGCAGGATGTGAAATCCAGTCCGTGTCTCCCCATCATGGCTAAAAGTCGGGGGTGAAACCTTGTAATTTTTTTTGAAACCTTGGATTTTTAATTCAATTTTCCACTAATCCCAAGTGCACCTCTCCAATGGACTTAAATGGTCTATCTGGTCTGAGAAGCTCCGAGCTGTAAGTAAATCTAAGGCAGGACCTACGTCACCAGAATGGGCCTGACTACCACGCAGCTGACTTAAAGCCAGCTCTTGAAAAGAACAAAAGCGCTTACCTTTCTCTTTCCAGTCTCGGATCAGTCACTGTCATGGAAGCATCTCATTAGAAGCCCGTCTGCTATTTTAGAAGAACGCTGGGATCGTGCGCTGCCCACGTGAACCGAGAACGGCGAGCCTGCAGCTAATTAGCAAAAAGACAAGCCAGCGCCGAAGATACGCCTCGTGCTGAGACACCTTGAAACACTCAAGGCCCTTCTTCTCAATTAACGATCTCTTCCCGATTTATTTGGTGAGGTCAGGAACACCACTGACGTCCTGTCCTAAGTAGCTCACCACCCGAAGTCCCCTTTCTCCTGACACTGAGCTGGGGCTGAGGCAGAAGCAGCTCTGGAGGCCAGGAGGTGCCTGAGAAGTCTCCAGACCAGCGGCTGATGCTCCAGCATGGGGGGCAGATGGGGTGCTGCTCTGCATGGGGATGGGGGGCGTGGGGGCCGTGGCGCAGGGGAAGGCTGTCTCGGGGCACTGCCGGAGCCCACGCTGCAGGGGCAGCAGGGCCCTCCTCCTCCTCACCTCTTCCCAGTGTTCAACAAAGCCAAGAGCCCAGTCCCGGACTCGTGAGAGGGATGCAAGTCCCTTGTCAGGTATGTGACTTGAAAATATTTTCTCCTATTTCATGGGTTTTATCTTTTTACTTTCTTGATGGTGTCCTTTGAAGCACAAAGGGTTTTAATTTTGATCTTAAGAGCAGCCACAGAAAAGACAGATCACCTTCACAGAAGAGAGAGCCTGGCAATGGTTTCTTAGCATACAAAGGATGGCAAAGGCCCGTGCATAGATCTTCAACGTGCTAGAAGGGCCCGACTGCCACCCGAGAAGTCTCCAGCCAGCAATATGCCTCTGAAAAGCCAAACAGCCTTTCAGACAAACAGAAATGGGAAGGGTTTTCCAGCAGCAGAATCAAGCTGAAGGAATCTCTAACACACGCAGGCTTCGAGCAGGAAAAATGCTCTCACATGGAAAACCAGAGATGCAAAACAATAAAATGCAAAGAGAGTGGCAAATACACCTACAAACTTGAAACAAGAAGTAATACAGCAGAATGTCTGATGAGGTTAAAAAAAAATTAAACACGCAAACACGCGTGTGTTGGGAAGGGGCATTTGGTGTGTGCTGAGTCCCTGGATCATCCCCAAGAGCAAAGAACTGGTTAATGTCAGATAATTGACAACTATGAATGTTGTAATTTCTGAGGAAACCATCAAAAGAAAAGTCTGTAACTTCCAAACTGCTAGAGGGCATAAAAATGAAAGGATCAGTAATTACCTCAAAAAAAAAAAAAAAGCAAGGAAAGAGAAGGAAGGGGGATATACGGCACAGATAAAGCAGTCAGAAAATACAAGGTGGCAGACTGAAACTCACTTCACCAGTAATTACATTTAAAGGAAACTGGATAAAGGCTCCAGTTTAAAAAAAATTTAATTGATTGTCAGACTTTAAAAAAACCATTGTCAAACTTCAATTTAAAAAAACTTTAATCATATGCTACTTCTGAGGCACAGCTACGATATAAAGAGACAGAAAGGTTAAAAGCAAGAGGAGCTCTGCAGGCACATGCTGACCCACAGCTGCTGGTTCCATGTGAATTTCTAAGTAGAGGTAAAGCCCACAGCATCACGGGGGGAGACACCTTCGTCAGCGAAGCGGACACTCCAGCCACAAGGAGGATACAACAATGTAGAAACTGTATCACTAATAACACAGCCCCCAAATACATAAAGCAAGTGGATGTCAGTGCAAGGATAAGACAAATCTGCGGAGATAACTGGACCTCTTTCCTAACTGATAGAGCAGGGACATCTAAGAAAGACATCAATAAGGACGAGAAGGCACACACATGTTCTGGGAAGGGCCAGACAGGAAATACTGTCGGTTTTTTTAGGCCAAATGGTCTCTACCACAATTACTCAACCCTGTCCTCGTGCAAAACAGCCACGAACGACACGGAAACAAACGAGTGTCTCTGGGATCCCATAAAATCTTATTTATAGAAACAGGGGCTCAGTCGGTGAAGCATCTGCCTTCGGCTTAAGTCATGATCCCAGGGTCCTGGGCTCCCTGCTCGGCGGGAAGCCTGCTTCTCCCTCTCCCACTCCCCCTGCTTGTGTTCCCTCTCTTGCTGTGTCTCTCTCTGTCAAATAAATAAATAAATAAATAAATAAAATCTTTAAAAAAAAGAAAGAAAGAAACAGGTAGAGAGCCAGATTTGGCCCATGGGCTGTGGTTTGCCAACCTGATATAGAGGGTTTGAATACCATGATTCATAAACTTTATGAACCTACACAAAACACTGTCCCCACCAAGTGCAGAATATAATCTTTTCAAAGACACATAGGACATTTCCAAAACTGAACCAGATGCTGGGCCATAAAGCAAGTCTCAACACATTTCCAAAGACAAGCAGCAGTCAGAGCATATTCTTTGACCACAATACACTGAAGCTAAAAAAAATAAAATAATAATTTTAAAAGGCAACAAAAAGATATTTGATAAAATCGCCATAGGTTTATTTATTTATTTTTAAAGATTTTATTTATTTATTTGACAGCGAGAGACACAGCAAGAGAGGGAACACAAGCAGGGGGAGTGGGAGAGGGAGAAGCAGGCTTCCCGTGGAGCAGAGACCCTTCTCTCTCCCAGGGAGCCTGGGCTCGATCCCAGGACCCCGGGATCATGACCTGAGCCAAAGGCAGACGCTTAACGACTGAGCCACCCAGGCACCCTCACCATAGGTTTAGAAATCCAAAACAGTTATCAATGGTGAAAAAATTTACATATTTAAAAATCCACTGAATGGAATAGTAACAAAAGGATTTCCTATCACGACTTATAAAGGCTGAAACGGTTCAGTGATCGAGGGTTACACCTAAGTGTACGGCAGAAAATTTTAAGAGGCTGAAAACAATTGACATAAAACATGACTCAAGAAGTTAGAGAAACAAAAAGTAAATGAAAATGAAAAGAAATAACATAAAAAGCAAAATTAATGAAATAAAAACTGTACAGAAAGCCAGAAAGCTGGCTCTTTGAAAGGATCGATAAAATTGACAGAGTTTTGACAAGAGACAAGATAGAGAGAGAAAGAGAGACGCATGAATAACGTCGGGAAAAATAACCCAATGCTGCGGGGTTTTTAAGACCAAGTGGGGTTTATGAACAGCTTTACGGCAATATACTTCAAATGTAGCTGAAAGGACAAAGTCCTGGGAAGAATAATTGACAAAATGGTTAAGGAGATACAGACACCCCAAACAGCCGCAGCAGGAGTCCCAGCGCCGCCGAGCCCCCGAGCCCCTGCCCCTGGGGACGGCCACCTCTGCACGTGGCGGACGACCTGGGCAGCAGGGCTGCGGAACAGGGCGACACGGCTCCTTCCACATCAGCGACATCAGACAGCGGCCCGCGGAAGTGGAGAGAGACACGGGGCAGGACATTATTCCCCAGGCGCCCATCGGCTGGGGGCCACTGCTCCGGCCCGGAGGCCACCCGGCGGGGACACTGGCACCCTGGTGCCAGGCTCTGGTGAACTGGATTGTGAAGGGGACAGGGAGAGGGGTGGCAGACACGGGAACAAGAGAGTTGGCGGGCACGGTCCACGCTGTGGGGTGCCCACACTCGAGGTCGGACCCTCAGCCGGGGGCGGGGACCGCAAGGGCCACGTGGCCACACAGGCTCACGTAGACCAGGAAGCACAGGTGCCCCTCCCAGAAACTGCCGAAGGAGGAGCAGCGAGAAGGAAGAGGCGGCCGGGGGGGCCGGGGCACTCGCCACGGTGTGTTCTCCAGTGGAGAGCGTATTTACTGAGAAAGGCACTACTTAGATCACTGCACTCAAACATTCCCGTGACAGAGAAGGACGGGGAAGGACAGAGTGGGGGAAGGAGGAGCAGGGAGGGCCCCATGGCCACTTGGTGTTTGCTCCCATGGCACAGGCAGGCATGGTCCATACAACAAGGGAGAGCCTGTGTCCAGGGCCTGGGCCTGGGATGCAGCTTGGCGGCCAGCCTGCCGTCCCCAAGGCCAGAGGTGACAGGAGGACCTGGGTGGCAGCTTCCCACAGCCCAGCCAGGGCACGGCACCGAGGCGGCCTGGACCACTGCAGACCTGTGGCTGGAGAAACCCGCTGGCCCTCCGGCCCGGTGGCCCTCCAGGAACGCAGCCACCTACGAGATCCGCCCAGGAAGATGCACTCTGCCTTGTCAACCCAACACGACCCCGGGGAGGTGTGGGGCTCCCATCCCCCTGCCTCTCTCAGCCGCACCTGCCACAGGCAAGGGCGGTCCACCCTGTCTCCTAGTGTAGACATGCCCAAGCATCTCCACAGTGGAACACACAGCCTTTTAAAATTCTGGGTGGGGACTATCTACACAATCCCTGTCTATACTGTAAAGGAGCCACTACAGGATATTTTAGTAATAATAATAGCAAACTCATGGGTGGTCGGTATTTGCCAGACCCTGTTGTAAGCATTTTCTGTGTATCAAGTGCACTTGCACAAAGGGGGCCCGGGGTCCGGCAGGTAGACACACGTTAGACCCGCCTCACTCGCTCTGGAGCTGTAGGTTTCGGAGATGAGGGGCTGCCCAGGGTCCCATGTTGCCTCCCTCCACCCCATGAAGCTCCTGAGAATCATGATGAGCACCATCTAGTGGGAACATGACGTGGGCCACAGATGCAACGCCCACCTTCAGTCGTATAGTCCCTAGCAGGCACGTTAAAAAAGCAACAAGAAACAGGCAAAAATCATGTAGTCATATTTTATTTAACCCGATTCACATCCAAAATATTATCATTTCAACTTCTAATCAATATAAAAGAACATTAATGAGATATTTTACATTCTTTTTTTTCCTACTAAGTCTTTGAATGGATGCACCTTTCACAGTGAGAACACATCTGAATTCAGCGGGCACACCTCAAGCGTGGCCCCGTGAGACGCGGCCCCCGCGAGATGGGCCTCGGGAGCTCTCAGGCAGCACAAGCTAAGATATGACATTCTCTCGGGATTGTCTTCCTCCCACTTCCCTTTTCCATTTACGTGGTTTTTAGAAGCTTTTAGTTTCACTAGTTCTTTTGCTTCAAATGTGTCTATAATGATAAATTAACTCCTCCACTGGTTAGTTGGTACGGGGGGTCAATATTTTATGTGTTTTCTTTTCCTAAAGTATTTCCTAATTAAAAAAAAGCCAACTCCTTCTTGGAAATGCAATATAATCACAAGTTACAGAGTAGAAATTAGATAAAATTATTAAATACTTTCAATTTTCTTTTCCTTCTACAAAATTTGGAAGGAGAAGAAGAAACCAATCTCTTTCTGGAAATAAATGCATAATAAATGACAAAGAATAAATGATGAGTAATTATCATCGTTCCCTTTTCAAGTTCCTTCTTTTCCCAAAACTGTTCTTGTTAAGGCCGGGCAGTCCGCTGCTGGCCACAGCCTGGACCCTGGGAGCTGGGCCGTTGCTGGGCCACCATCCCGCCACTGCCCAGGGACTGCGGCCCCAGGGATGCCAGCATTCGCCGTCAGGCACGAAGCTTCCTCGTGGTGACTTCGGTGAGAGGTGGGACAAGAGGAGGTGAACCGAGGCAGGATCCAGCGTGGACACCAGGCTCGGGTGTAGCCTGTCTGACCCCGGAGGGTCCACGGCCACCACCAACACCACCCACCAGCATGGACGCCGCCACTCAGGGAAAAGGAAACGCACTTTTCCGGATTATGGTCCGGCATGAGCTCGGAGGCTGGGGGCCACGCACAGACTGCCACCACCAGCGTGTGCCTGGCACAACAGGTCTCGACTAGAATGCACCTCACTGTACACGGTTGAACAGTTCCCTTCTAATCCCCCCAAATCCCGGCAGTAATCAGGGCTTTACAAGAGCTCCTGGCAAATAAAGACAGCTTACTGTTATGGGTGGAATCATGTCCTCCCTGGATTCACACACTGAGGGCCTGACCCCCAGGGCCTCAGGAGGAGGCCGCATCTGGAAACAGGGGCATAGCGGACGCAGCTTGTGAAGATGGGGTCACCAGGGTGGGCCCTAATCTAGGGACATGGAGACACATGCAGGAAGGGCACCACGTGGAGAGACGGGAAAGAAGGTCGTCTGCAGAGCAAGGATAGACGCCTGGACACAGCCACCCTCCCGGCCCCCAGAGGAAACCAACCCTGCAGACATCTTGGTTTCGGACTTCCAGCCTCCGAAACTGTAACCAAACACTTCTGTTACTTAAGCCGCTAGGTTACAGTAGCCCTTAACAAACTGATGAACTTACCAGTTCAAACAATCTCATTTATAAGAAGCCTCCCTGTTGTTTGCATTCTTTCTCCCCCTGCCCGCCCCCACCACCCCACCGTGTCCGGAGGGCGAACTCTGCCGTCAAACCACCAGCCCTGGAAACAATCTTTCCAGCGGCGACAGACAACACACTGTTAAGTGTCACGCGTGTCACACCCGAAACGTGCGGGTGTCCGCACACAGGGGCGGCCCGGCGCCTCTCTCTCCCTTCCCTGGTGGAGGTATGAGCGGGAGTAAGAGCACTCTAGTTAAATAAACCTGTCCTACCATCCATGTGATTGCAAATTTCGAGGTTCATTTTCAAAAGGCCACAGGCGTAGATGTGACCCATACACACCCCCACGGCAATAAGCAAAATTGTGACACGGGGAACCATGCACACAGCGAACAGGTCGCAGCTCTGGGAGCCCGCGGCCGCACGCAGCCCCAGACCCTCAGGGTCCACGAGGGTGCGCACGGCCCCGCAGCTCCCACACGCGCCCCTGAGAGGCCGCAGCAGAACCACACAAGCACAGAGGGACAGGCGCCCTACGTGTCCCCTCCAAGCAGCCATGCAGCTGTCCCAGGGGCGCTCATCAGCGAGCAGTCCCTGCTGCTGTCAGGCTGGTGGCTTCCAGGGAGAAAAGACGCTACTCTGGGATGTGCTGAGCCATGAAATGATTCAGCAGCAAGGCCAAAGTTGGCACCAACACGTCGCCCGGCTCTGGGATGACACACAGTCACCCCATGTTGGTGCGGGCTGGCAGAACGGCCTCTACCGTGTTCCAGAGACACGCCAGGACCCAGCGAGACGCTCCGCTGTAACCACCGTGCTGCCGCGGCCACGGACAAAACCCACCCTCTCCCCCAGCTCCACCCGACGGGGAAAAGCAGGGAGAAGCCGGCGTCAGAGGACGGGCACGCCGGGGTGCTGGTCACCCGGGCCGGCTGGAACAAGCCTGTGCGGAGCTCAGCCCTGGTTCCTATTCCCGCTCTCCCTTCTCGATGAGGCACCCACCAGCCCGAGTCACCTTCTAAGTGCTCTGGTCCTGGGGGCAGCCCGGCCAAGACCGCCGCACGCTGCCCACGTGCCATCTCCAATGCCACGAGGTGCCTGATGTGTGCACACCTCCTTCCGACGCGCTTCCACAGTGTGCTGGCTGCGAACCCCACGGAGCCAAGACCAACCCTCATGGTCTTTACCCAATGACAAGCACGAACGGCAAAGCTCAGCAGCACAATGTGAGCTAAGGAGGGCGAGCCACAAACACCGTGTGCAAGGTGGGACCGTGTGTTAAAAGCATGTGTGCAGGTGTCTTAACTCACGGGGAAGGGGACGGCTTCCCTAGCGAAGTGACAGCCAAGTTGAAGGATACCTAAGATTTCACCAGGCAAAGAGGGAAAGAGCAGTCTAGACGTAGGTGTGTGAGGGCCGAGTCAGAACCTGGCTCAGTGGGGAAGCCAAAGAACGGGTGTAGCAGGAGAAGAGCGTGAGGAAGAGGAGGTGGACGTCAGTGGAGAGTCCCCGCAGGGGATCAGAGCAGAGGGGAGCAGGGACGGCCTTCGGGCTATCGGAGTGAATTTGCTGGAGTAACCCAGTGCGGCCTGCCTAGAGGCAGGGTGGTGGGTCTTGGAAGCAGGAGGTTCCACAAGTGAGTGGCTGGGAAAGGGGGAGGGACACAGAGGAAAGGGGGTCCCCGGCAGGGCCTGGGGAGATGGAGGAAGGGTTGTGGGTGCCAGCAGAATGGACAGGAAAGGACCCACTGAGCTCCCAGTGCCCACCTGAGAGAAGATGCACAGTGTGCGGTGGAAGGTTCAGGGCTGGGACCAGAGCTGGGGGCGGGGGCTCACCACACAGCGTGAAGACAGCCTCAGATGAGCCCTGAGAATAACCCTGTTCTAGATACCGAATAGCCTTTCCTTTACGTTTAGATTCTAGTTCCAAAATCTGCACATGTGATCTATCACACACTAAGATATCAGCATCATCTTTTTTAAAACGCCTGGCATTACCGTGTGTACCATGTACCGCGTGTGAATGGGGGCTCTTCAGCCAGCGAACAAGCCTCACCTGAACGAAACTGTTCACATGGTGACTTTGCTGGTTCTCAAACAGCAGAGATCACCCCAGGTGGATGGGTGGCAGAGGAGTCAACAGAAAGCCGAGGTCACCGAGGACAAATTCTGAGTCACATTTTGTAACTGCGTCTGAAACTTGTTACAGCGCTTGACAAGGATGAGCTGGGGAGGGAGGGTCTTCTTGGCTTAGACTCCCCGAGAGTACATGTGTGTCCCCAGGTGACCTCAGTCATTAGGGACACCGAAGGCTGTGACGTTCTCTCCCCTTCCCCTATCGGCAGACCTTCTTATTAGCCAGTGACATCTTTAGAAGTCCCTGTTTGAGTCCAGAAAATTAACCTGGGGGCGCCTGGGGGGCTCCGTCGGTAAGAGTCTGACTCTTGGTTTCAGCTCAGGTCATGATCTCAGGGTCATGAGATCCAGCCCCAGTCGGGCGCCGTGCTCAGAGGGGAGTCTGCTTGAGATTCTCTACTTCTGCTGCCCCTATTCACTCTCTCTCGCTCTCTCTAAAATAAATAAATCTTAAAAGAAAGAAAGAAAAAGGAACTAACACATTCCCACATCAGTCCCACTCCAGGACTCCCGGCAGCAGCAGAACCTCTCCGGGGAGACTTGCAGGAAGCTACGGACAGGGCCCACCCGAACATCAGCCCACGATCCAAATTTACACAAGAGACTGGCTTCTGGGCATGAGATGCAGCAGGGCAAGTGGTGGGATTCAACCCTCAAGAAATGCAGACTCTGGTATTATTATGATTATCATCCTCATTATTTGATATTATTAGCGGCTGTATATGAAGTGTTCGGAGATAAAAAGGAAACTGAAATCCATGCAAGGAACAGAATACCCAGCAAGAAGAGCAGCAGATTTGGAAGGAACTGAAGAGAATTTTGTTTTTTAAAGATTTACTTGAGAGAGAGAGTGCGTGCGTGTGCGCATGTGCACACGAGTGGGAGGAGGGGGGAGGTAGGGAGGGACAGGGAGAGAGAGAATCTCAAGCAAGTGCAGAGCCCGACATGGGGCTCGATCCCACGACCCTGAGACCATGACCTGAGCTGAAATCAAGAGTCAGATGCTTAACCAACGGAACCACCCAGGCGCCCCAAAGAGAATGAAAAGTTTCATGAGCTGGTTACACAGCAGACGGGGTGGGGAGGCAGAGCTGGGGGCCTGAAGAAATCACCTGGGATGCAGCACGAAATGACAGAGAAGCAGCACGAACAAGGGTGAAGACGCTGGAGGGTGGTGTGATCCAGCCTAGCAGTGCTCAGCAAACTAACAGCCAGGGTTTCTCCAGAATGATGAAAAGCACAACACTTGATCTCCAGGAAGCACACAGAATCCAGAGCAGGATGAGTGAGAAGAAAGCCCCCCCCCCCCGCAGTGAGACGGAAGACCGCCAGAGGGAGGGAGTGCAGAGCGGCCAGAGAGAACCGGAGACGGGCTCGGGAGGCCAGCTGGTGGGACGGCCACCGCATTGGCCAGGGCACGTGACGTGACGCCATCCAACTCTCAGAAATGGCCGGACACTCAGCGCCACACACACCGTGGCCTCTGCCCACAAGGTGCTGAAGCTGACGTCAGTAATAAAATCGCCATGCATTTAGGAAGTAAAAGTGCCTTCTGTTTCACTCCTGGGTCACAGGAGAACAACGACATTTAAAGGTGCTGAGACTGATCAGGGAGAGCACCGCACCCCAAACACATGGCACGCAGCAGAGCAGAGCGGGGACAGGGAGAGCCCGAAAGTCTGAGGACAGAAATCAGGTCTCAAAATTAAGAAGCTTTGCTTAGAAAAAGTAATACAGAATTAAAAGAATAATAATGAGTCAACTCAGTAACCTAGAAAGAGACACTGGAATAAACCCAAGGAACACGGCGAGAAATAAAGGCAAGGAAGGCAAAGGAACTGTGGAGGTGAGCCGCCAACCCAACGCGGGCTCTTCATCAACAGCAATAAAGTAACAGAGAGAAACCTGTGCTAGGAGGAGTCAAGAAAACAGAAAAGCAAAAACAATTTTAGAAATGAAAGGGAACTTCATGTCAGAGAGAGATTTGAAAACTAAGAAAATAGTATGACCTTTGTACCAAGAAACGGAGAAGGTGAATGTGACGGAGAACGTGGTGGACAGCCCCAAGATGACCCCGTGGTTCACAGCCCGGCGCAACCCCCTCGCCATGGGCTTCTCCCAGAAGGGGCTCATGAGAGCCACGAAGGGCCATGTGGGATGAGGCCTCCCAGCACCGGGACTTGCGTCCTGCCGGCACGCTCCGCCGCGCGAGCTGCCATGTTGAGAGGCGCTCAGACCAAGTACTGGCAGGGGCTGAATCCTGACGACAAAGCAGGAGTGCACTTGGAAAGGGCCCTTCCGTCGAGCCTTCAGGTAAGACCGCAGCCGCAGCCCGAGCCTGAGGACCCGGCGACGCCTGGACCCCTGCACCGCGGAAGCGGGGGATGACGGTGACACGGAAACAGCGAGCGCGTGCAGATTACTCCCTGGGAAAAGAAGCTACCAAACCATATCCAGGCAGGACTGGAAACCCTGACGGGTCTGCGGCTCTTAAAGAGACAGAACCAGGACCTAATCGTGGATCCACACAGAGGCCAGGCCACGGCCAAGAGAACACCTAGAACGCGCGACCTCGGTCTTGCAGAAGCTCTGCCACACAGCAGAGAGGATTCACCACCCCTCAGGAGTCTGGCTCATTCGGAGCAGACCACACAAGGACAGGATGTGACAAAGGACAATTAGAAGCCAAACTCACTTTGGACACAGGTGCAGACAATCCCCCACAAAATATTACCCACCAACCACAGTAATGTAGCAAAAAATCATACACCACGGCCAAGCTGGGATACTTCCAGGAAGGCAAAGAAGGACCCATGTACTTCACCAAATTAACAGATGAATGGAAAAATCGTACATGATCCGCTCAATACATGCAGAAGAAGTCTTTATAAAACCTTTTCAGCAAAATATTCTTAGAAACAAGACAACTTTCTTAACCTGAAAGGAAGCATATACAGAAAAATAGGCAATCTGTTCCTGTAACTTCACCGTTTGGAACAGGTGACACTGTCCAAGGAGGTATATTAATATTGGTGCTCCTGCCACACCGTCCCCCTGCCCCCCATGCGAAGGAACCGCTGACCTCTTGAGTCCCCTCCCAGTATGTCATCATCCAACACGAGAGCTTGAAAAGGTGTTCTCACCCCTCTCCCCCACCCCGCGTACGTGGCTCTAAACCCGAGGAGCTTCCCCTGAGGGACAGGAAGCCAGCCACCCAGAGACAGGCCCCTGGGCTGTGCCCAAGCCTAAGCCTGGCCAGGCCACCTCGCACCAGCAGAGGGTACCTGGAGCACGTGTCCCGGGAGCGCGGCTGACACCCTGGTCGGTGTGACTGTGAGGAGCCCCCCCCCTTCCCCCAAGCCTCCTGGGCGGGGTGTGTCCCACTCAGGGATGTGGGACCTGCGGCCCGGGTCACTCCTGGCTGGGGCCAAAGGCACCTCGGAGTCCCCGGGGGCCGGAAGTGCGCTGCCTGCCACGGGGTGCAGCCCGCTAGGCGGGGCCGCTCACTCTCAGGTCGGCCACACCGGCTGGACGGCCCTTGTCACTGCCACAGCCGCATGCCGCCCTCCTGCCACCACCGCGGGCACACGCATGAGCTGACCGTCCCCTTGCGGTTGGCTGGCGCTTTCCCAGCGGGCCCTGGAAGGACCGCGTGTCCGGACAAGCCTGCGGCCCCCGTTTTCTCTCCTGAGACCCCCCACCCCCACCCCCAGCGGGCTGCTTGCTTTCCTCTCCCTGACAAGCACGGTCCCTGGGCCCCGGGAGTATCTGCAAGCCGGGTCTCTCCATCGCCCCCCTGGGTCAGGCTCCGGGTGGTGCAGGCGCTCAGCACAGGCCTCTCCAGCGACGGAAGCTTCCAGAACGTCGCTGGCGGCTGCACCGTGTGGGTTTCCTGGTCGGGCTATTCAGTTCACTGATGATACATCTGTTGGATTCCTTTGCCTGCCTTCTGTCTCTATAATTTTCTCATTTACTCTTTTTTAAAACTTTTGATTTCAGTATAATATACACACAGGAAAGTGCACACAGCACACACACCCGTGTGACCAACACGTGGCTCAAGGAAGAAACCGTTGCAGCGCCCCCAGGAGCCGTGCACGCTCCCCGCCCCGCGGGGAAGCCACTCCCCGGGCCCAGCCGCGCGGCACTGTGTCCGCAGGAACGGAACCGGGCCGTACGCACCCTTCGCTCGGCCCGCCCGTGACAGCCACACACGCCTGCTCGTGTAACCGCTTCGTTCTCTTCCCCGCCGTGTGAATATTCCAGAAGCTATTACCTCTTCGTGTTCTTTCGAGATGGGCATTTAGAGCATTTCCAGGGTTTGTGCATTAGGACCACGGCTGCCAGGACGTCCTGCACGGGGGTCCTGATATACGCATACTGGCGCACGCCCGGGAGTGAACCGGCTCCGGGGCAGGCCCCACCACGTGGCCTCCTCCACGCAGCGCCTGTTTGCTCCACACCTTCCCAAACACTGGGTTTCTGCAGCCTTTTCATGTCGCAGCCCCTGGTGCGTGGGCCAGCACCTCCCCGGGTTACATTTCCACATCTCCCTGATGTGCAGGTGAGTCTTTACTCTTTATATTTTTCTTTGTCTTCCCACCTCTGATCCTAGGGAGAGCAACAGGAGGATTCAGAGCTAAGATTGGGGGCGAGGGGGGGCGGTGCCTGGGGGGCTCAGTCAGTTAAGCCTCTGACTCGTGGTTCCAGCTCAGGTCATGATCTCAGGGTCGTGGGATCGAGCCCCATGTCGGGCTCTGCACTGGGTGGGGAGTCTGCTTGGGATTCTCTCTCCCCCTCCCTCTGCACCCCCTCTCTAAAAAGTAAAAAAAGAACTAACATTTGGAACTGCTTAGTTGTCGTGCCAACACCGGAAAGGGAAACAGCAGTGTTTCCCTAAAATCAGGAACAAAACCGGGACACCCTGTCGCACTTCCATTCAACACTGTCCTGAAGGCCCCAGACTGGCCGTAAAACAAGAAGGCACAAGCAAGAGACAAAGCCATTACCACTCCCAGATGACATGACGTCCACACAGAAAAACCCGAAAAGGGGGGGCACGTGGGGGGCTCAGTCAGTTAAGCATCTGATTCTTGGTTTCAGTTCAGGTCACAGTCTCAGGGTCGCAGGATGGAGCCCCACGGCCGTCCTCAGCGGGGAGTCTGCTTGAGATTCTCCCTCTCCCTCTGCCCCCCCAAAATAAAAAAGTAAATTAAAAAAAGAAAAAGAAAATCCTAAACATCTACAAATAAATGACAGGAAATGGAGATTGGTAAGGTGACTGACTATCAACGCAATACCCAAAATCAAATGCATTTCTGCTCAACACCAACAAGGAGTTAGAAAAAATTTTTAATAAAAAATAAAATTTAAAAATGCCACTTAGAAAAGCAACAGAAGTCATCAGGGCCCCTGGGAGTAATCGTAAGTGCAGACGTAAGGCAGGCTGAGGAACGTGGGGGAGACTCACGGGAAGCCACAGACAATCTGCACTAATGGAGACACAGGCCACGTTCACAGCAGGAAGAATGGCCCATGACGGCGAAAAATTCCTCCCAGTTGATCTACACAGTCAGTGCCATTTCAGTCAAAATCCTGACAGTTTTTCATGAGACTTCAGAAGCCGACTTTAACACGTAACACAGAGAAGCAAAGAGCAGGAATGGCCAGCTGCTCCTGAGACCCCGCAGGAAGGATGAGCAGACGCACCGACCAGAGGGACAGAGAACCAGACAGAGGGCACCCGCACACGTGGCCACGTGGCCACGTGGCCACAGTGCCACCAGGGGGGCGGGGACCACTGTGGACAAGCGGCGCTCCCGTGGGGACAGAAGAGCACTGGGCTCCCCGCTTCTCACACCACAGAGTCAGCTCCAGAGGAATGAGGGGCCTCCAGGTGGGAGGCAAACCTCAGAACTTCCACAAGAGAATGCGGGAGCGCGCATGAGTGCCCCAGCGTGGGGAAGGACTTCTCAGCAACAGGCAAAAGGCAGCACCCATAAAAGGAAAGATGGGTGAATCCACAGGAAATCAGGCGGTTCTATTCACCAATAAAGTAAGAAGACAGGACACAGTTGGGAGAAGGCCGGGGGCACACACACGAGGAAATGGATGGTGCAGAACCACAGGTTAAGAACAGCAGGTGAAGGAACTCAGAGCGGGAACACGGGCGGCCATCCGTGCAGGGAGACGCTCAGCAGCATCAGGCAGGAAATGCAAATCAAGGCCACAATTAGACAGGACATTTTGCATCCACTCCACTTGCGAGAACTCATGACAGGATCAAGCGCTCGAGAGCACGTGCGTCCCCCGTTGTGCAGCGTGGGACACGCGTCGGAGAAAGAGCGGGGCCGCCAGGCACACTCGCGTGCCGGAGCCACGCCACCCGGTGGCTGTAACCTGCAGCGGGCCAGTGGCCAAGGGGGTCCGCAGACATGGGTCCGGATTAGGAGTGCTGTCCGGCGAGCATTCGGGCACATTCTGTAAACATTTTTCGCGGACCTGATCTTCGTGCTGACTTGAGGAGGGCCTCCTGCACACACGTAGAGACGCACAGAGTTCCCGTTTCCCGGCGGACACGGACTCTGGGTGCTATCTCCTCGTCCCCTCCCCACACCATCAGAGAACCCCATCCTGTTTCCAGCAGCCCTGCTTGAGATGGATGAATAATATTTTGGTTTTCATCTGCATATGAAGCCTCGGGTTTCTGTTATCCATGTTTTTGCTTCTCATGCATTTAAAAAGTGCCCATTTTGTCCTCCTTTCATTAGCTCAGTTACTTTATTTCAAAAATTAAACAAATGTTTTAGACTAGATGTTATAAAAATTGTGACCTATAGGCTGAATTCCGGCAGCAACATTTTTTTATTTGGTCTGCAGTTTGTTAAAAATAAATAATTGCATACAACAACCCAGATTTCTCAGGGGCTCCTGGGTGGCTCAGTCAGTTAAGCATCTGCCTTCGGCTCAGGTCATGATCCCGGGGTCCTGGGATCGAGCCCCGCATCAGGCTCCCTGCTCAGCAGGGAGTCTGCTTCTCCCTCTCCTACTCCCCCGCTGCTTGTGTTCCCTCTCTTGCTGTCAAATAAATAAATGAAATCTTTAAAAAAAAAAAAAACAAAAAAAACCAGATTTCTGCCTTGTCCTAGCAGACCAAAGATCTACTTCCTCTCGTCCTGCATTCACCTGGCCATGTCAGCTGGGGGTCATGCTGACTGGAGGTCAGTGCTGGGGGTGAGGGTTCAGTGCTGGGGGTCAAAGCTGGGGGTGAGTGTCTGGGGGTCCGTGTTGGGGTCATGCTGGCTGGGGCAGTGCTGGGGGTCAGTGCTGGGGGTCCGGCGAGCATGCCCAAGAGAAGAGGCCTCGGCCATCACTCTTGTCCACATAGCCGTCCTCCTCTGTTTCACACCTACATTTCCCCTGGCTCCCCTTCCTGCCTGGCCTCTGTCAGAATCTGTGTTCACAACTTTTATGTAGTTTTATTTACCAAAAAAGAAATGTTTGTACCCAATAACTCCCTACACTATAAAGAAAAGAAGTGAAGGGCACAAAGCAGTTGGAGCTCCGAGAAAATGCCACATTAGCCTGGAGCCAGAGGTGAACTGCAGGCTGCCACTGCATTTTCTTTCTTTTTTTTTTTTAAAGATTTTTTAATTTATTTTTTTGACAGAGAGAGACACAGCGAGAGAGGGAACACAAGCAGGGGGAGTGGGAGAGGGAGAAGCAGGCTTCCCGCTGAGCAGGGAGCCCGACGCGGGGCTCGATCCCAGGACCCTGGGTCCATGACCTGAGCCAAAGGCAGACGCTTAACGACGGAACCACCCAGGCTCCCCTGCACTGCATTTTCTAACACGTTCGCTAGAACCCAAGTTATAGTAGTACGCCCCTTGACTCACACAGCTGAAAATAACCACTAACGGGTGCTAACGTGTGTTTGCTCTGCCCTCCACGACCATCTGGAAGCCCCCGGTTCTTTCCCAGCACCGGATGCTTTGCTGTCGGGTACCAGCTCACCGCCAGGCCCAGCGAAGGAGACCTGCCATAACCACAGGGCTTTTTCTAAAACAAAACCAACTCACTACCCGTGCCGCACAATTATCAACACTGGAGAATCATGTTTACCACATCCTTCCACTTTTGTGGAAGTCACTAAACGTCATCTGTGAGGCAGTCACAGGGCTTGGACACTCAGAGCCCCCTCAAGGGAGAACCCACCGCACGGTGGCAACGCGCCCTCCACGCACAGCCGGGCCTGAGGGATGCCGGGCTCCCGGGCTGGGGGCAGTCCCAGCCAGAGGCCCCCGGCTGAGACCTTCTCAGAGCTGCATGAGAGGTCCTCCCTCCCCAGCTCTCCACCACCGCTGTCTCCTCTCACCTCATCAGACCAACACGGTGAGGGCCCCCGTAGCACCCCACCCCTGCGCCCCTTGGCCTCCACAGCCTCTCTCCCAGCTAACCTCCTGCCCCTCTCTTTTGGGCATCTGCTTCCTGCGGCACCCAAACTGATGCACTCTCCATGTAAGAACTGACTTCTGGCCCATTTTGGCAAAAATCGCTGCTATTAAGCCTTATTTTGCAAGGTATACCAGTTGACGGACTTCTCTCTGAACATGAGGATTATGTGTATCTTCCTAATAAAAGGCACATTCATTCAGTGGCTCCAGTTAGACTTGGACAGTGGCCTCCAGTAGAAACCAGTGCTCGGAATGCTGGACCAACCACTGGTGCACTCCTTACACTCATCCCCAGGACAGCCCTTCACCTCACTCCCACCAAGGGCACAAGGCAGCTGAGCACACACGAATTTGCATAACCTGACTTTTTCTCCAATGCAACATCATATCTAGCATGTATCTGTTTCCACCATCTCAGATGGGGATTTCTGATCCCCAGTCCACCAAGTGTAGCCTTCTGGAAGTAAAAAGTTTTTAAATGACTACTTGCGCGAAGCCAACCACTTAGTTTCAAAAATGTAGATTTTTCATAACTGAGTTTTCTGAGTATCAAGGTGCTCTGGATTCGAGAAGACCTTTGAAGTCTAGACTCATCACCTGCTAGCTGAGCAACCCCCACCAAGCCCTCCCCGCTCAGTTTCCCCGTCCATGTAATGGGGGCGAGGCCACTGTCCTCACAGGGCTTTTCCAAGAATCAGACAACATAATCTGCATGTGAAACACCTCACAGAGCCCCCGTCGTTGCAGCTGTTATCACAGGACAATATGTAAAGCCTCAGTGAGGAGGCAGGGGACACTCTTTAACGTCAGCACATGCTTCTAAAGTCTTCAGGTCAGCCAACGACGTGATGAAGAGAGCTTAGCTCCCCCACCAGGTTCCCACCATAGGGGATACAATTCGCCGCTGAGCGACACATCTGGCTGAAGGTACTTCCTTGCAGCATACAGCTTTTTACTACTGCTTGCGGTAGAATTCATTACCATTTTTCTTTATTACAGATTTCACTCCCCACCCACTTTCAGAAAGGAATCGAGAAGATCCACATTAATAATGCATGGCCTCCCCAAGTCGCCTGGGGACAGGCCTCTCGGCCACTGGCACGCTGTTCCTACCACGTGCCCAGCCTCGGTTCTGAGTCGTATGGAAGAATGTCGCCTGTCACATATCGATCTGCTAGCACCAGCATCGAAAAATGTACCCTACCTGCGACCCTTCCAGCTACGCTCGGGAAGGGACAGTGATCAAACCACAGCGTCCACAGCTGGCGAGACTGCACCCTGCAGTGAGGGCGGGGGCCGGCCTCCCCCCAGCCCGCCCGCCACCTCCCAAATGGTCGCACAGATGCCCTCCCAAGATCACCACCTCTCACACTTCGTTCCACAAAGATAATCCAAACATGGCAAATTCTTTTAATAACTGAAAGGAAGCCTGTCCAAGAACATACCACTCATGTGTTTGCCTAAAATGCAGCATTTTGAAATTAGTAATTTGCGATGAATGTTAAGATTATTACAAAGTAGTTTTAGGAAGGGCAATTAAGTCACAGACATTTTCCCTTACAACTTGAAACAACTCATTTAAAGCCTCAAATATTCTTTGGTTAACCAAAAGTCAAATCTATGAGATTTCTAAGTAATTGCTTTATAAAATTCAGTCTGACCTTACTGAGTAACTAAAGATCTTACCTTATACAAATCATTTAAAAGGAAACAGACAAATGTAGCCACTCAGGTCCTTTGCTCTATAAATATCAATCAGCCACAACTTCTACCAGTAAACTCTTTGAGTTCTGACAAGGCCAGGGAGGGAAGAAAGGGCTAGAGACGGAAGCTACTGCTTTTGCCAGATTTGACGGGCGCCGCTGCTCACAGTGAGGGGCACCTGGTCCACACCGTAAGCATGCTCTCCCCTGTCTCCCATGTTAAGTCAGGCTGAAAGTCACCAGAAGATGTGCATTTCAGGGGTAAAATGTGATTGGACAAGTTAACCAGACCCTTCCCGTCCAAAAAAACCCCAGTGAATCTGGCTCTTCTCAACACAACTTCTGTTTTTTATTTTCCCTGTTTACAAGGATTTCAATATTTCCCTCCTACCTCTGATTTGACCCCAGATGAAAATGTATGGACTTTTAGCAGATGGTGGGGTCTCAGAAGATGGGAGCCTGTGGATCTTAGTTTAAACCTGGTCATGCTGATCTGTGACCTAACCTTCAGCAGGCAGCCAGACCTCTGTTCTCGCAGACCTCTTTTCCAAGGTTGAGGTGTGATCAGAGGCCACGGGCTACGTATCAGGGTGAACTCAGTGGGAAGCAGGAGTAAAAATGGACAGATCACCTTGGTGGATACACTTTTTCTACCTTTCAAAATAAAATATCTGCTTTGTTTACTTCCCCAGCGCTGGCCCACAGACCATGTTCGGGCCAGGGAGCACTCATGCAGGTGCTGAGCCTGCCACGTGGGCCAGCCCAGGGCCGAGAGCACCCTCCCTGGAGGCAGTTGAAATATCCCTCCTGCACCTTCCCTGACCGTCCTACAACCCTGCCTCTCACCCTGCCCTCGCACATGCCTCAGTTTATTGTTAAGACACAGACCTCTTGGTAGAGATTCTCCAAGTAGGGCCCCACACGGGTGGCATGAACAGCAAACTCCGGCCACACATGGCCACTATGCATACACATACACATGACATCTGGCTCAAGACATTAAGGCGACTGTACCTTCCAGGGCCAAGAAGAGGCCCTTCCCATCCTGTCAATCCCATGTAGCCTCTCTTTTAAACAATGTAATCATGAGATCCCTAAGGGTGACTGAGAAATGGATACAGAAGTGAGCCATAACCGGCTAATTCTAAAACTTTGAAGGGGATGAGAAGGGGGGGTGCATAGTCATGATGATCTAGAAAAGGAAGAGGGGGCAGCAAGGAAGTGATCAAATTAGGGAATGTTCAGAATCTGACTGAGACTCCCTATGAAGCTTTTCAACAGAGAAACGTGGACTAGCAACCCATAAGTGAGCATCATCAGCCTGCAGATCTGTAACCTGGAGCACGGGGTGGGGGTGGGGGCTCTGGGTGTAGCCCCCCACACCGGGCCCCAGCAGCACCAGCACACCAGTGGTGGACCTGGGCTCCCTGGGATGACTGTCACTTCTCGGATGGGCGCTGCTTCCCATCCCAGACTCTGAAGGCCAGCGGTCCTCATTTTTCCTTCTATTAAGATCATGTTTCCTACAAAAAGGAACCTACCTGTTCAAGTATTGCCTTAGACAAGACTATTAATATTGTGCTAAAAAAAAAAAAAAAAAAAAGGCCCAGGAAGCCATTTATAAAAGCATTTTCCCTACTGCACTGAACTTCTCTCAAAGTTAAAAAAAAAAACACAACTGCACAATTTTTCAAGGTAGCTGCAACTGCTAATAATCCTCCTTTCCAGGGTCCTGGGGGTGGCCCTGGGGGTGAAGGTGGCTCGGGCCCCAAACAGCTCTTGGATCACTGACTGACCCCATCACTTGACTGGAACGGTGGAAATTCACAGTCGGCCTTGGTCCAAACGCCAAAGTCAAATCTGAAAACTCAGCACACGCCACCCCCTTTGCATCTCCACCTGCAGCCCTCCCTCGGATTGAGCAAAAAGTGAAACTAAGCCTGGACCACGGCCTGCTGGGGTCAGGGGCGACGCGCAGGGTCCCAGGTCCCCAGCGCCCGGAGCCAGGCAGGGGGCCCGTCGCGACCGCAGGGGGAGCAGAGGGGGCCCGGGCAGAGTCCTCGGGGAGGAGGGGGGTCGCGCCCTCCCTCAGCCCCGGCCACCAGGCCCCTCCCGGGGCGACCCTCCCCCAGCGGCTCCCCCCTCCTCCCCCCCCGCCGGCCCCCTCCCCTGGAGGCTGCAGCGGCCTGAGAGGGGCAGACGGGGAGGTGTCCTGGGCCTCCGCCGGACAAGGCACCGGGGAGGCCAGGGGTGCGGGGACGACCCGGGCCCACGGACCACCCCCAGCCGCCCCCCCCCCCCGTCCTCCCGCAGGCCCCACGCCGGGCGGAGCGCAGCCGGCCCACTGTGGCGCGGGGCCAGCGGGCCCGGGGCCGACTTCGGGCGGGGGCCGACCTCGGGCGGAGGAGCGACCTGGGGCGGCGGGGGGCGGGGGGAGGGGAGCGACCTGGGGCGGCGGGAGGGGGGCCCGACCTCGGTGGGGGCCGCGCCGCTCACCTGCAGCCGCCGCCACCTGCTCGTCGCGCGCGCGGCCTCGGCGTCGCCTCCACGGCCACTCCGGCCGCTGCGCTCCGGCCCTGGGCGCGCCCGGCCCTGCGTCGGGCCTCAGCGAGTGCGGCGCCCGCCGCCCCCGGCCCCCATCCCGCCCCGCCCGGCCCGCCGCCCTCCGCCCTCGGCCGCGCCGCCCCGCCACTTCCTGTGCGCGGCGATCCCACAGTTCCGCCGGCGCGCGAGGAGGGGGGGACACGCGGGGGGGACACGCGGGGACACGCGGGGGGGCGCTCGGGGGGGGGGGGGGGGGGGGCCGGGGGGGAAACACGTGGGGAACGGGGGACACGTGGGGAGGGACGCGGGACAGCGGGGTTCCTGGCCGGGGGGGTGGGGGGGACGGGGGGGCGCAGGCGGGGAAGGGGTCCTGGCAGAGGTCGGGGAACCGACGCGCGTGAATCCGGGGCGGGGACCGGAGCCGGCGGGGCACGTGGGTTGAGGGACCAGCCAGGCAGGTCAGGAGGCAGGACTGACGCAGGGAGGGGACCTGGTGGGGGCGCAGTATGTGGGGGGGCGGGGAGACAGCACCGCGGGTCGGGCGACCCCGCGAACCCCCCCATTTCCCTGGGGTCCCCTCACCCCCGCGGGCACCGGCTTGTTTCCGGGCGTGAGCACCTCCCCTAGCCCGGGTCACGGCCGGGGGGGGGGGGGGGGAGTGTTACCGCCGCCGCGGGGGATGGATCCCGCGCGTCACCGTGGGGACCGTCTTGGGAGCCTGGGCTCCGTGGGAGGATAGATTTCAGACCCACGTGCAGCGCCCTTTGACTTATTTATAGTTGGCACCAGGCCGGCAACATTGTATCAATTTGATCCTGGAGGAAGCTTCCCGGAACTGGGGGGGGGGGGGGGGGGGCGCCGGGAGCCGGCCTCGCTAGTGTCCCCCGCTCCCAGGTCACTGACCGCTCTCCCCTCTTGCCTGAAGAGCGCCCCAGCTGGACAGGGTTGCCTGAGTTCCCCACGGAGCACCTGCTGGTGGCCAGCCTGGACAGCCCCAGGGAGTGCAGCCAGGAGGAGGGTCATCTCCATTCTGCTTTCTCCACTGGGTACCTCGCCTGACCCGCTGCCTGTTCAGGTCCTCAGGTCAAGCTGGACCTCCTGAACTTGGACCGGTTTCACTGGAAAACTATTTAAAATACCAGGCGCTGTTACAATCAGCTGGGTCTTATTTTAAACCTCCTCCCATTATTTCAGAAAACACTTGGACTAAAATAAAATAAAATACACATACGTGCACCTGTTCTACTCACAACTCCCTTATGCTTGAAAAAGGAGTTATGGCTTGCATGGTTGGTGGAAATGTATTACTCCTAAAACCCTGGAGCCCGCAGCGTCTCTTCTAGCTGTCTTGTCCTACAGGTAAATTCCCACAGGAGCCTGCAGATGTGCATAGAAGGATGTTCTGACTTACGGCATATAATTAACAAAAATCTGAAAACAACCCATAGACACCTGGTTCCATAAACTCCAGCATATTCATTTAATAATATTTTTAATTTAGAACATTAAAAAATTAATGTGGTTCTACATATGCTGATATTATATAATCTCCAAGATTTGTTAAATTAAAAAAGACAGAGAGGGAAGATGCAGGGCAGTGTGTATACAAGGATCTCCTTCCTGTACTGAGAAGCAGTATACGCATGTACACATCCAGAAAACTTCTGGAAGGATCAATGTGAGACTGTTATCTGAGACTGTTATTGGCTGGACAGGGGTAAGGCAACTCTATTGTTACTAGGTAGTAAAGTTTAAATTTACTGTATGCACACATTTTATAAATACTTCTAAAAAACGAATTAAATGTACCTCATCGTTCACACACTTGATGGCCACTTAATAGTTACTTCGAATTTTTAGATCAGCTCAAAATACTGTATTTGTCGGGGCGCCTGGGTGGCTCAGTCATTAAGCGTCTGCCTTCGGCTCAGGTCATGGTCCCAGGGTCCTGGGATCAAGCCCCGCATTGGGCTCCCTGCTCGGCGGGAAGCCTGCTTCTCCCTCTCCCACTCCCCCTGCTTGTGTTCCCTGTTCTCGCTGTGTCTCTCTGTTAAATAAATAAATAAAAATCTTAAAAAAAAAAAAAAAAATACTGTATTTGTCTCAACACAGTAAAGCATCATCAATGTCATCTAATCTATATTCAGATAGAATCTATGATCATTCAGACCTAAGCTAGCAGGAATTTGCATCTGGAAAAGCTCAACTGAACATATGAGCAGAGTAAACATTTAAACTTGGAAGTCAGCCAACCAGCCCTTAACTACTTACTGGGCCCTGGGCAGAGCACAAACTCAGATGGACGGGAAACGTGGTCCTCCCTAAGATTTACTGAGTTTATTATATATGTGCATTATTTCACCTACTTATCAAAACCCAGCCCTGAGGTGCACGCTACTGGCAGCTGTTTTACCTTTGGAGAGACTGAGGCCCAGGGAGGCCAGGGTCTTGGCCGCCCGTGCGCTGCAGAGCCGAAGCCTGGCTCCGGACCCTGACTCAGCCACTGTGCGGGGCCAGCAATGATGGTTTCTGTGTTGGGAGAGGGACTTGGGTCCCCAGCTGCCTAAATTAAAATGAGGAAAGGACAAGTCTTACCCAGGGTGTTAGGTGGCACACGTGCAGAGGGGCTTTGTGCATGACTAAGAAGCAGGGGAGGGTTACTTGAGTGCCCTCCACGAGGGGGACGAGGGGGACGTAGCTCCCGGGAGAGGACTCCCATTCATTATTTGCTCTAAATCTCTGACCCAACTGGCTTGATCCCATTTCACAGGTAAGTAAAAGAGCCCAGGAGGTGGTCCTAAGATCAAAGGGCAGACAGTTGCCTGCCTCCAAGCCTAGAAGCAGTCTTTCCCGTTTGGAGAGTCTGTCTCATTGGAGAACTTCCCCAGTCGAGCCCTGCCCAAGGCCTGCTCAAGGGCACGGGTGGCAATGTGGGCTCCAGGTGGGTCCGGGCTGAGGAGGGCTTCCCGGAGCAGCTAAACACGGACGGACATCAGCTTGTCGTCACTCCGGGGAACTGAGAGACAAGGCTGGGAGCTTAGCCTGTGACCTTGGTCAAGGACATGACCCATTTGGGTCTTCGTTCCCTTTCCTATAAAGCAAGGAGGTTCTCACCCCAGACTTCCCTGATCCCCAAGAATTTGCCAAGAGAGCTATGGCTGTGGGGCTAACTCAGGCATTTCTAAAAGTCTAAAGTGCATATTTACCCAAGATGTAAAAATTTACCAAAACTAAAGATAGTAACTTTCCTAGAAATTGATTAACTCCAGCACGTTAGCCCCTAGCCTCAAATGGATAGATGCTATATGTTTTTAATTCATACATAGCAGGAAAAACAATGGTTACAAATGTAAGTTTTTCAGGAGACAAATTACTACTAGGAGTGGTAGGAGAAGTACTTTAAGTAGGCTTCATGCTGGGCGTGGAGCCCAACACGGGGCTCGAACTCACGACCCCGAGATCAAGACCTGAGTTGAAATCAGGAGTCAGAGGCTTAACCAACGGATCCACCCAGGAGCCCCACAGGAGACAAATTATTTTAAAAATGGGCTTCTCTACGGGCAAAAACCCTAAAAGGGATTTTTCACGGCAGAGACTGGGAACCCCCAGGGCACACTACGACCCCGTCCCGAGGTGGCTGTTGAGAAACGGTGTTCAGCCTGGAGGTCCCGAGTCACACGAGACATCAAGTGTCAGTGGAGAATATTAAGTGGAGGCCCGCCCTGGGGGGAAGCCTGGCGGGAGCAGCCTGGAGGTCAAGGTCACAGGAGTGGGTGAAGCCAGTGCTCTGCAGAGGACAGAACTTGGGCAAATGTGCAGCACGTGGGGAGGCCCTCGGCGCAGGGATAAAGCCCCGGGTTTGAATCTGGGCTCATTATAGCTATGAAGGTGGGTGCCCCACTCCGCCAGGCGGGGAGAGAAGTAACTTCCGGATGCAGCCGCCGAGCTGTGGGGATTGAGGACCTGTGAGCTGAGCGCAGGGCCTGTTCTGATGAGAGCCACACAGCTGATAGCTGTGGACTGTCCTCAGCATCCCTTAGTGAGTCCCCGGGTAGAGTCAGGGATGCCGAGAGGGAGGGCAGCTGGGCCGGAGGGCGAGCAGAAGCCGGCTGTGAGGCCCCCTCCCTGCGTAGCCCAGTGCGTGGGAGCGGGTGGGGTACCGCAGTGCGTCAGCTCAGGGCTCACCATCACTTCCTGGGAACACGCAGAGGAGGAGGGACGTGAGGGTCACGTCAAGACACGCAAAAGAAGCACATCCTTTCGCCGGGGGACGGGCTGTGGACGGGAACGGTGTAGTTTTGAAGTGAGTGTGCGTGCTCCCGTTTCCTCAGGGCTGGGCAGGGCTTGGGGTGGAGGCCGGGCTGGCAGGTGCCCTCCGCCCCATGAGATGGAATGACTTCTGTCGCACAAGCCGCCTCTGCGTCTGGTGGGGACGGGAGAGGTCGTCCCAGACGGAAGGACCCTTGGACTTGCTGTCAGAGGGCTGGTTCGGTGGGGGGACCGGGTTCTCACCTGGCTGAGCAGATCATCTTGCTCTTCTGCGCCTCAGTTCCCCGTATGGTTCAAGGGGAGTCATGTGCCGCCCCACCTGCCCCGTGAGGGCTCTGGGAGGCCCAGGTGAAGGCACGCGGGGAAAGCCATGCTGGAGGTTTCTCTGCCATCCCTCCCAGGGGCCCTTCCCCACCCCGCCGACCCCCAGTCTCCCCAGCAGCACCCTTCAGTGTCCTCGTGGCTCTTGTCACTGTCCGATCTTGCCTGCTTGTTTCCACCCTGGAACCCCACGCGGCCCCGCTGCCCCCAGCCCCTGGGCACTGTCCGCTTTCACACTCGGAGGTCTGCCGCCGCCGAGGGCATCCCTGGAATTGCCGGAGGGCCCCCAGGGGCGAGCAGTGTCTTCCCTGCACAGTGTGTTCGTCTGTGGGGCCACACTGACACAGCCCCACGGCGGCACGACTCAAACGACGGTCCACCCTCTCAGGCTGGAGGCTGGGAGTCCAGGGTCACGCTGCCGGCAGCATCGCCTCCCGCTGAGGCCTCTTTCCTTGACGGCGGGGGGATGCTACCTTCTCCCGCGTCCTCACGTGGTCGTCCCCTGCGTGTATGTCTGTCCTCATCTCCTCTTCCTATAAGGACACCAGTCCTGCTACATTAGGGCCACCTAGTGACCTCTTTAAAGACCCCCTCTCCAAACAGTACATTTAACATATGCCGAATACAAGACCTAACATGAATTTGGGGGTGACAGCCCCCCAAACACTCGGCCCATACACACGTGTTCTCTCTCTCTCATTATGTTTATTTTTTGCAAGAAGCATGTATTACTCATGTAACGCTAAGTCTTCTCAGGTCAAGGGTGCGGGCAGGAGAGCTGTCACGGGCACGCCGTCGGAGAAAGCGGAGCAGCTCTGCTCTGCCATTCCCGTCCCTGCCGCCCCCCTCAGCCGGGGCTCAGCTGGGACCTCCGCCTTTGCAGAACAAGATCTAGAGGGCCCCTGGAATCTTGCAGGAAAGAGAAACAAGAGCAAAAGTAACGACTGTCTAGCAATCATCCTCGAGAGAGAGTCTCTGCACCTGCCGACCCAGCGAATCAGAATCGGGGCCAGGAATAGTGAGACAGTGATGACAGGGATGACGATGCTGGGGACAGGAGCCAGCACCTGCTGCGGGTCCTCCACATGCCATGCTGTTCTAACGACTCTGTGACGTAGGGACTGTGGTCCCGAGACTGAAGCACAGAGAGGCTAAGTAACTTGCCGGAGGTCACACAGCCTGGGAGTATCAAGGCCTAGTCCCTTTGGCTGGAGAGCTTCTTTGCCCAACTCCTTGTGAATAATGAATAAAAGTAGGAGGAGCAGAACCTCCATCCCTTGACAGAAAAAAACATCCCTCCCTGGAAGGTGGCCAGGCACTTGCCATTCACGGAGAATTTGGGCGAGAGCCGCTGCAGAGTTGGGGACAGGAGTGGACGCTCCCAGCAGGTGGGAGGGTGGCCTGGATGGTCTGCACACCCCTCTGGGCCTAGCGGTTGAGGCTCAGACTCGTTCCTAGGGCGTCGGCAGGATGCCCACGTGGGATGCGGTGGCAACCCATGTCTGACCCTCTCTCCTGGGGACGGACAGGCCCGGTTCCTGCTGCAGCCCCTCCCGCCACGGCCAGATCCCTGCCAACTCCCAACTCCATCGCTGTGACCTCGGCAGCAACATGGGGATCGGAATTCCTGGTGCAAAATTGTCTTGCAGGTGAAATGAGAGTCTAGGTGTGACACGTCCACCACTGTCACTACCAAGAGACCTGAGCACACACGCCCCCCCCGGCCTCTCTGCCCCAGGAGGGGGGTACCCCCTCGAATGGAAGTGGGCTGGCTGTCTGCTCCCTCCCAGGGCCGTACCAGCCCCCAGGTGTGAACCACTGCCACGCGAGCACCACTCCAACACCAGGCAATCTAGAATCGACTAGCAGGTGGACTGCTGAGAGCCGGGCCTTCTCATGGCAAACCCGCCGTCATTGATTTTATAGCCTGGCTCATGGAAGCGTTGTGGTCTCAAGGACGTTTCTGCCCTGATGAAGACGGGGTTTGAATTTGTAAGATCTCCCTGTGCACCAGGGAGTGTGGACTCTGCCCACAAGGTAGGACTCTTACCTCCACGGGGGGCACCCTCGACCCCCACTCTGACCCCTGCCTGGACTCCCAGGGGCAGATCCGCTCAGTGGCCGCCTTCTGCCCCCCTCCTTCCACTCACCCAGCACATGCCTAGGCTTTTGCGATTGGCTTTGACTGTCAGTACTCAAGAAAACATGGGCTGAACAGACATTTCTCCAAAGAAGACATCCAGATGGCCAACAGACACATGAAAAGATGCTCAGCATCATTCATCATCAGGTAAATACAAATCCAAACCACGGCGAGATACCACCTCACACCTGTCAGAATGGCTAAAATTAAACACACACACACACACACACACACAAGAAACAAAAAGTGTTGGCGAGGATGTGGAGAAAAAGGAACCCTCGTGCATTGCTGGTGGGAATGTGAGCCGGTGCAGCCACTCTGGAAAACAGTATGGAGGGTCCTCAGAAAGTTAAAAATAGAGCTACCCTATGATCCAGTAATTACACTACTGGGTATTTACCCAAAGGAAATGAAAACACTAATTTGAAATGATATATGCACCCTGATGGTTACAGCAGCATTGTCTACAACAGCTAGGATATGGAAGCAGCCCAAGTGTGCATCCACTGATAATGGATAAAGATGTGGTATATGTATACACACAACGGACTATTACTCAGCCATAAAAAAGAATGAAATCTTACCATTTGCCACAACATGGACGGAACTAGAAGGTATTATGCAAAGTGAAGTAAGTCAGTCAGAGAAGAACAGTGATCGTATGACCTCACTCACATGTGGAATTCAAGAAACCAAACAAAACCAGAACCAGACTCATAAATACAGAGAACAGACTGGCGGCTGCCAGAGGGATGGGGGATGGGGAAGAGGAGCAGCGGGTGAAGAGGCCCAAACGTCCAGGGGTAAAGTAAACGAGTCGGGGGGTAAGAAGTGCAGCGCGAGGAACACCGTCAGCAACCCAGGGCCGCTGGAGGGAGGGAAGAGACCGGCCAGGAGGGGGTGGGGGGTGGGGGGATGGGAGGACAAGGAAAACAGGAAGGGGTAAGGGACGGGGGGCAAGGGGGATGGGGGGCAGGAGGGCAGGAAGAATGTGGGGTTCAGCCCACGCTGGCCGCTCTGTCTCAGCTCCTGGCCATCCGTGAGGCAGGAAGAAGAATTTGCCCCCTGGATTCCTCCCTGTCCCCCAAAGCCGCCGCTGTGCTGTGAGCTCCTCAGGGCCCCCTCAGCCACAGACAGTGGTCCCTCCACTGAGGGCGAGTGCATGAGCCAGCCATCCTGAGGACACGGGGCAGAGGCGGTGATGTCCACACGTCCAGGAGCCCACACGTCCTGGCCTGGGTCTCAGACTTTAGCCCCCAGAGCAGGAGGGGAGGAATGTAACAGGTAGTAACAGGTTGGAGCCCCCGTCTGCAGGATTTTGGTCGACAGCCCAGGCAGACGTCTGTGGTGGCGTTCTGTCCTCCCGCCCTCGCAGCCCCGCCAGTCCTGCGCCCCGGCTCTGCCCCCCAGATGCGCAGCCAGCCCGCCTCCCCCCGCAGTGGTCCATGGCGATGGCCCCCACTGCCCGTCCCTCATGTCTCCTCTGAGCTCCTGCTTGCTGAGCATCTCCTGGGAGCTGGACCCTTGCGGGCAAGGCCGTGGCCAGCAGCCCCTCGGGCCCCTCCCCCTGACCTACAGGTTATGGGGAGGCCCCAAACAGCTCTCCCACCTAGAACTCCCCCTTTCCACTGCTCAACCCTAGAGCCAGACACCAAGAGTCGGCGCTGGAAGATTTGGGGCTTCGCGGCCCTGCGGGCCGATCCGGGCCTGCCTCGCTTTCGCTCTGTGCCCCCTCGTCACGGTGGTGGTGCAGCTCGCTGCAAATCAGTAAAGTACAACCGTGGAGGGAGTATTGGAGATACTCAAGGACTATTTTCAAGCAACTGAGAAACAATCTTCTCGCAGAAAATGAATTGCTAATTACAAATCATCACGATCTATTTACTAAGACAATCAACACTACCGTACGGCTCTGAGTTTCTGCTGGTGTCTGAAGTAAGGAACCCGCATTCCCCAGATGCCAGCAGAACCCCGAGGGGGCCCCGTCCCCCCGCGGACCTGCCCATCTCACTGCCCTCTTCCCATGGCCTCAGGCCTGTCTCCTCGGCCCTCCGGGCTCCAGCTCCCACTGGAATGAACGTGCGCCCCTCTGAATCGTGCTCCAGACACATCCAGCAACCCGCCTCCATCCTCGCTGGGCCCGTCTCCTGGGTCCCAATCCTGCCTCTGCCGCTTATGACTGTGTGACCTTAGGCAGGTTTTTTAACCACGCTGCGCCTCCGTTTCCCCACTTCAAATGGGAGATTGAAAGGAAACACTGCCTTCGGGAGTGTTGTGAGGATCCATAGGTATCAGGTCAATGGGGCCTCACGGGGCGTCTGGTGTGGGGTGCTAGATAAAATCAGCTGCGTGGCAGGGCTCGGGTGGGCATGATGATCACCGCGATCAGCTCTTCCTCCCTCTTCATCCGGGAAGGTCGGGGATTCTATTTTATGATTTGAATTATTTATGCATTTACCTGTTCAACTCCATAAAGCAGTCATTCTTCAAAGGTGACCCCAGACCTGCCCCAGGCAAGATGGGAGCCTCAGGAAGCCAGTTTTCCGGGCTCACCCCAGACCTGCCGAATCAACAACTCAGGGACGGGGCCCAGGGATCTGTGTTCTAACAAGCCCTCCGGGGACTCCGACACATGCTGAGTCTGAGAACGTTGCGAGAAAGGCTTTACCTTTATCTTTAAAAAATCAATCAAAATAAATCCAGCAACCCAGGCTGCAGGGGTGCCCAAGGAGAGGAAACTGAAACGTCCCTGCCCTCTCTGCCCACACCGAACACAGTCACGTACTTCTCCCTGAGGGCGCGCTCAACCCTGCTCTGCTGGAGCCCCAACCCAGCCCGGGGTGCGTGCCCTGGGGCCACCACTGCCAAGGACAGATGGGGGACAGAGATGGCAAACGAGATCCTCCCACAGGCCTGGAGGCCAGGGGTCCGAGGTCAAGGTGCCATCGGCGGGCGTGGTTTCCTCTGGCGATGATTCGGCCCAGGCCCCTCTCCCAGCTCCTGGGGTTGCCGGCAATTCATGGGGTTCCTGGGCTGCTTGTTCAGACTCTCGGACCCCGTTGCTGAGCAGGAGGCTCAGGCTGCCCCACAGAGAAGGGCACCAGCTCCCAGACCCGGAGTCGGGCCCCGTGTGCCGCCCCCGTGGCCCCACCCAGGCACAGGGCCTGGAGCCAGCTGACCTCCACCCCGACTGGGCTGTCCCGGGAGCAGGTCACCGCACACACCCCTGCCTCGTGGGGCCGTCCCCTGACTCAGGACCCCCCGCCACCAAGCTCCGGCTTCAGAGCCTCACGCGGCCTGCAGCGAGTGTGCTGTCCCTGTGGGAGTGCGCGTCTCATTTCATTATGGAATCCGATATGAAAACGGGGTTGGTTTTCCAGAACTCCCAATCCAAACAATTTACAAACTGCCTTTAGCAAAATAAAATTACAGCAAAATAATATTTGCTCTCGCAAACATCATTATCTTTAAAGTGATGAATGCCACTTGTCATATCAGAGGAGGAATCCCGTACAGAAGAAACCCGCGCACATCTCCCTACGGCTGCGCCCCATTCAGGCTCCGGTAAAACGTTTGGATAAAGAAAGGAAGAGGGCTCCGCTCTCACCGGAGTGTGCATCCCTGGCACCTGTGGGCGTGAACGGCGGGGAGGGAGCGCCTGTCTCGCGGCTGGCGGGTCCTGATGTCTGTCGGACATGAGCTCTGCTCGGCTGTCCTGGGACCGTGTCAGGGTCGTGGGCCGTGGAGGGGGAGAGGGTCGAGCTGCGTGTTCTACCCGAGGGTCTGTTTCAGGAAGGAGGAGGCCCGGGTTCGCAGGCTCACAGGGAGGGGTGAGCTAGGGCAAGGCACCCCATCTCTGCTTCGGGTTGACTCTGTCCCCCCCTTCCCCACGCCTGCAGGCCACGTGCCCTGGCCTCCCTCCCAGGGCCACCCCGAGGGGCACACGGCACGCTCACCTCCAGGCCCAGGCAAACATGACCCAGCTAGGCCTCAGCTTTGTGCCAGTGGGGCCAAGACCCAGCCCAAGACAATCCAGGGCAGGGTCAGCAGCTTGGCTTCGAGGGGGCCCCGGGGCACCAGGGGGAAAGATGGCAGGCAGCCCCTGGTGTAGACGAAGGTGAAGCCTCAGACAGGGAGAGAACTTTGAGGCGTCCCTTCCACCAAGCTGGGAGCTGCACACCAGGCTTCCAGGAGCTTCTCGAAGACGCGCAGAGCAGAGCGGGGTCTGTGGGGTCCAGGCCCACCTGAGTGAGGCTCAAGAAGGTCACCGAGCAGGAGGCCCCTCAGGAGCCCCGTAGCCAGAGCTGGGAGGAAGGCCTCCACGGGGCCCATACTGCTGGAAATGTGTTTATGTCTACACTGCTGGCCTCCGACTTCCTTAGCTGTTTCCAGTGCCCTCTGTGTAGATCCTGGTGGCCTTGGGGTGAGGACAGGTTTATGCGACATGCTCATCCGGTGCCTCTCCATTCCCAGGAATGTTTGGGGGATGGGGACGGGATCAGGATGTAGCCAGAAAAGTCATTTCCATAAGACAAATCACCTGAGGTATGAGTTTCCTGGGGCTGCTGGACAAATGAATGCATGTAGGGCAGCTTGGAACAATGGAGGTCTGTCCTCCCACGTTCTGGAGGCCGGACATCCCAGATCAAGGGCGCATAGGGCCCTGCCCTTTCTGAAGGCTCTGGGGGAGGATCCGTCCTGCGTCGTCCAGCTCCGGGGGCTCCAGGGTCCCCTGGCTTGTGCCACATCAGCCCGCGCTGTGTCTCCACCGTCACATGGCTTCTCCCTGTGTCTTCGCTTGGCCTCCACGTAAGGACACAGCCGCTGGATTAGGGTCCACCCCGCTCCAGTCTGAAATCATCTTAACTCATTACGTCTGTGATGACCCAGTCTCCAAACAAGGTCACATTTGCAGGAACTGGGGATTAGGGCTCCAACATATCTTTCTGGGGCCACAGCTCAACCCACAACACCCAGCAAATCGCAGACTCAGCCCAGGCCTGGGCTTGGTGATCGGGGTGCAGTCTCTGCTCGGGGGTGATGACAAGCACGGGGGACAGGAAAGCCCAAGCTTAGGGGCTTGTTCTAGGTCTGGGGGCCAAGCAGCTGGAACAGTTCTCAACCCAGGGGAGGGGCTGGATGGGAGATGGCCTATTGGCGGAGGCCCCGCACCTCACCCCAGAACCGCCTGGTGACAGCCTGCTCAGGCTGGCGCACTCAGGACGCTCAGGACACCCCGTCTTACTGTGCCTCCCTGGAAAGGGGGGTTTCCACATCCGGTTCTACCCTCCTGCTCAGTGCGGTCCCCCTGCCCCTCCTGGTCCAGCCCCCTGGCCTGTGCATGCCTCTCTTGAGGCCCTTGGCAGCCCGAGGCTTCTGCCTTGCCGAGTGCCAGCTGTCTGGGCACCACAGTCTGCCCACAGCACCCGAGTGTGGACATCCTGAGTCATCATCAGATGCAGGTTCCGTAGGCGGAGACGGCCATCGAGTGCCAGCCTGACGGCACACAGCCCGGGCCCAGGAGGGACCCAGCAGGGGCTGGACGGCGCGGGCCGTCCCTGAGGCCCTTCGACTTCAACCCTGTTTTGCAGTAAGCGCCGGCTCGCTCCCGCAGCTTGCTGTGACCCAACACTCCTCCCCGATCCGAGGAGAGCTCATGGATTTAGCCAGAACTCTGGTCTCCAGACCGCATGATCTTGTGGGAACACACACAGGGCGACAAGCAGAATAGCAACACTGGCTGGGTGACATCCCCCCCGGGACCCCCACCTGTGTTAACAGAGGCGGAGGCAGCGGGAGGGGCCAGTGACTCCGCATTAAATCACTTCAAATATCATGATATTTGCTATCTGACATTTCGAAAGATCTCCAAGGTATGGGGTTGAATACAAAGACTAGTACATGGTGTGTGTTATATGATCCCACTTACGGGAAGAACTCAAGCTGCACAGCATTCCACATAATCTGGGCACATCGTAGGGGACCCGGACAGGCAGACCCCACGCTCCCAAGGGCCGGAGGGAGTGGATCCTGGGATGGGGCAATGAAGGGACCTGAGGGTGGAGTTGGGTGCACGTGGACGCAGTCACTAACCCAGAAGCTCCCTGATCTGTGATTTTTCTTCTTTTTTAAGATGTTATTTATTTATTTGACAGAGAGAGACACAGCCAGAGAGCGAACACAAGCAGGGGGAGTGGGAGAGGGAGGAGCAGGCTTCCCGCTGAGCAGGGAGCCCGATGTGGGGCTCGATCCCAGGACCCTGGGACCATGACCTGAGCCGAAGGCAGACGCTTAATGACTGAGCCACCCAGGTGCCCTCGTTTTTAACTTTTTACAAGAATACATTTCTGTACCACTTGGGTAATTAAAAAATCGGTTTTGTTTTTAAAGCCACAGCATTTTCAAAAGCACAATAAACCAACAACCACAAAACCAAAAAGGAAGGGTACAAGATAAGCATATAAAGAGAGCTTCTGTTAAAGAAAGCATAAGGAATCAGAGTTGAAAGGATCAGGCATGAATTTGGCTGTTTTCTGGCAGCTAAGGCGGCACGGGTCCGGTTCTAAGTACATAAGGGAAATACATTTATCTAAAAAGGAAAACCGCTTTTCTTCTGGATTAAACCAGCAAGCACTCATTGCGGCGCCTGGATGCAGGAGGACCCTCCCCACGGTGACGGTGACCATGGCCGCTTCTCACTCGGGCCCGGCAGGCTGTGACAGCGGGAGGCTCAGGACACCGCCGCAGGGGTGGGGACAGCCCCGCGTCTCCGCACGCACAGTGGAAGCACGCACCTCTCGCAGGAACTCCGGGAGTACATGCTCTCAGATTGTTACTATCATATCCTGTTTTACATTTGAGGAAACCAAGGCTCAAAAAGTTCACATAACTTGCCTAAAATCTCAGGTGCGTGAGTGGTGAACCCAGGTTCACTTGAACCCAGGGCTCAGGAGGTTTTCCCACGAATGCACCTGCGCACCCCGTGTCTCTCCTCCCCGCCCCGGGGCGCTTGGGACCTTGCGTCTGCGGGGTGCGAGTCCTCCAGGGAGACCCCCACTGCAGGGCACGTGGCCGCAGCGTATGCTCACCCCAAACACCACAGATCCGGCTGGGCAGCGCCTGTCCTGGTCCTCACCGCCGTGTCCACACTGGGGCCACCTAGAGATTCACATCCACACCAGCCACGGGCATCCTGCAGGTAAAGGAACTCTCTCACACCCCAGATGGAGGACAAAGCTGGGGGGGATCCCAGGATGCCCCAATGACACCTACAGGAGGAATCCTGAAGGAGCAAACCCACACCGACAGGGAGAGGGTCTCACGTGCAAACACTGCGTGCGGCCGCGGGGGCAGCTTCTCACGTCCCAGTGAGAGGGTCCGAGAGGGGGCTCTTCCCCCTGGGGAGGCGCCGCCATGCCGTGTTCCCCTGTCCCCTCCGCTCCCCGGCCTCACCGCCAGGAGTGAGGGACGCAGCAACTAAATGCTGTGCTCCGTGGAGGCCTGAGGGGGGCGGGCTACTCTGAGCCTGGTGCCAGCAAACCTCCACCCCAGTGTTTATGGTGTGAAATACATGTCACATTTGCCACTTGGATCATTTCAAAGTGTGCGGGTCAGTGGCGCCCGAGCGCTCACAGGGCCGTGCAAACATCCCCACCGTCCAGCTCCGAACTCTCTCCTCCAGCCGTCACGCCCCACTCCCGCCTGCCCCCAGTCCTCAGCAGCCGCCCCCTGCCCCCCACATGTCTGGGCCTGCCTGTCCCACACAATTCACGTGAGCGAAACCACACGGAGCATAACGTCCCGGATGTCCATCCACGCCCTTTCCAGGGCCGAGTGCTATTCCCCGTGTGCACGGACCCCAGCGGGTCGCTCCATCTGTCCGTCCGCGGACACGTGGGTCGCTTGCACCTTTTGGGCGCTGAGAACGGGGCCGCTGTGCCCACGCACGTGCAGGCTCATCTGGACACCTGCGTCCGGGTCCCTGGGGCAGGTCGCGGGGGCGAGTGGCCAGTCATCTGGGAGCCCCGCATCTGCCTTGTTGAGACCCCCCCCCCCAGTTCCACAGCAGCCACACCTCCCCAGCCGCCAGCCCCACAGGAACCGAGCTTCCTTGCTCAGACGTGAACACATGCCTCACCCTCCCACGTGGCCAGCACCCGCCCCCAGGATGCCAGCTTGCTGCCACACTCCAGCCAGGCCACTGGGCCCACCCCGCCCCCTGGGCGGACCATGTGGACCCCAGGGAGGAGCTGGGGACAGACTTGGAAGTGGGCCTTCCAGCCCAGCCTCAGGTCCTGCTGCCCCAAAGCAGGTCCCTCTCAGAGTTCGGTTCAGTGGTTGTAGTGGGTCAAGGCCACACGTCCACCAACGTGGAGTGGACTCTCAGGGACACCGCGCCAGGGGGTGACCTATGCCCAGGGTTGCCCAGGACTGCCCGCATTAGGCTCCTGTCCTGGCGTCATTGATAACAGTGTCCCCTTCCCCTCTCAGAGCTGTCCCGCCTGGGACCATAACTTACAAGGTCTCCCTGCCTGTGACCCCCAGGCCCCGACCTCGAGCCGGATGGTGTCCCCTGGTTCCCCATGTGTGTGCGTGTGTGTCCTGAGGATGACCATGCTTCCAACCAAACCTGCTTTCAGGTTTGCTCGGGGCTGACATACCCCATCGTCTCCCCACGCCCGAGCTGGCCTGATGATCCTCTTTGACAGCGAGTCAGGCCATGGTGCCGGTGGAGGTGTGTGATAGACTGTTCTAGAGAGAACACCTCTGCAGACTCCGTGGGCTGGGGGCTGGTTCTCCCCTGCACTACAGGCCACTATCCCCGGGGTCACGTTGTCACCGGGAGCCATCTCCACCCATCTAGAAGTATGTTACAGAGTCCACCCACGTGCTCTTGCTTATGTGTGTGGTGTGTTCCTGTGTGTGCATGTGTTTCCATGTGTGCGTCTTTCTGTGCATGTGCATACGTGTTCCTGTGTGTGCGTGTGTTCCTGTGTATGCATGCATATTTCCGTGTGTACATGTGTGTTTCCATGTGTTCCGTGTGTGCAGTGTTTCTGTGTTTCTGTGTGTGCATGTGTGTGCATGTGTGTTTCCATGTGTTCCATTGTACATGTGTGTTTCCATGTGTTCCTTGTGTGCATGTGTGTTTCTCCATGTGTGTGCGTGCATGTTTCTGTGTGTGTACACGGGTGTGTGCATTCATGTGCATACAGATGCATGTGAATCCCAGCACCCTTGATGGAAAGGCAAGTGAAATTAATCCAACAATGGTAGATGTATTTCCAGAATGACTGGGATCAGAACCCCATGGAAGCACACAAACCGCTGGTCTTAGGAACCCAGGTGAACCACCCAGGAGTGTTCTCCTCTGTAACTCCCTCTGGGGGTGTTGGGTCTCATCCTGGGGATGCTCTCCCTCGGGCCAGCCTGCCCCCATCCCTGCTGGTGCCCGTGTTTGGATCCTGGCACATGGGGCTCTGTCCCTGGGGCAGCATCCAGCACTTCGGGGGCGAAGGCTGCCCCCCACCGCCGGTGTCTGCACACAGGATCCTCAGGACCTTCCTTTGCTGCTGGGGGTTGGGGGGGGGGGCTGTGCTCATCTCTCTTCGAGCTGCACTGTGTGGCCAGAGGTCCAGGACAGGAGCTCCTAACGGTTCAAGCCACTCGGATGCATTCACCTGCTTTCCCAGGGACAGGAGCTCCCTGCTATTCCTACAGCATTACGCACATTTTCCCACTGGACTCCACACACGGCTTGATTTTTGAACCCATGACGAGTAAAGCAGTAATTTTCATAATGGAAATATTTTGTTGTTAATGAGAGTAATACCAGATTATTAAAAAAAAATCCTGCCAAAGATACACGAAGGCTGACACTAGTGACTAGTTACAGAGACGGATTTTATTTGTAATTCCCAGTAACAATGCAATTTCGGAAGAGCTGAGCCCACTGGCTTTGCCCAGAGGCCACAGCAGCAGTGTTCCCAATGGAGAAGGAGGAAGAGGGAGGAGGGGATTGTCAGGCTGGGACTCCACTCCTTCTGCAGGGCTCCACGCAAGGGAACGGCTTCCAGGTCCTCAAGAAAGAGGGGCCCAGCTTGCAGGGCACCCGTATACGGACACTTCAGCGGGGCAGGGGCGCATTCACAATGTGACCGCTCAATAATGCTCCAAGGAGGGAGGGGAGGGGCTCCCAGGCATGAACCCACAGGGGGCTGGGTGGTCCTGGGACACGGCCCTGGGCTGCTGAGGGCTGACCACAGCCCTCGGTGCAGGGGATTGAGCGGAGCTGCCCAGAACTCCAATCCCAGGAATTCAGGCGTGCATGAAATAACACGTCTCCCCATAATCAACCCCAAAACATAACCACTGTTAATATCCTGATGTTGAGCCTTCAGACCTCTTAGATACGATTTTATATATACTTGTGTCTTTAACATCAATAGGATTAAACTGTACACGTCCCTTTGGTTTGACAACACATTGTAGACCCTTCTCATGGCAACGTCTCTCACTGGTGAGAGATATTCCCGTGCGTGAAATCGCACAATGCGGACCAGCTCCTGGGAATGGGGATCAGCCAGTTCGCAGTTTTGTCAGCCACTCTACACAGTGACACTCCTGCCTGAGAGAACTGAATCTTACGAAGAGGAGTCAGCCCTTCTCTGGAAGGTGGATGCCAGGCATCCCTCCTCCTTCTCTGTCTGCAGAAGCCCCTGGGAAGGCTGTCCTAGGACAGGGGAGAGCCGGGCCCTGGGGCAGGCAGGCGGCCTGGGGAGGGCTGAGCAGGCAGGATCATCTGACGTGGGCCAGAGAGGCTCCCGGGCGGAAGGGGTCAGGGCCATACTCGTTCCCCTGTGAGATGCACCGCTGCCCGCGGGCACGGTCCTGGCCAGGCCAGAGGGCACCGGGCAGGTGGCGTCAGGACTGAGCTCTGGATGTTTGGGGAGAGCGGCTCTGACCCAGGGAGCACCTGAGAGGGGCCCTTCGCACGTGCCAAGGTGGGCGTGGTGCTGGGGACAGGACCGACCTCGGGGGCTGATGGGGCCACCGGGATCTGAGACGTGTCGGGACAGAGGGTCCCTAACCTCACAGAGGAAGTCCAGACTTCCCCTTGATACCGACGGGGGGGGTGTGCCCCCAAGTGGGGGAAGCACGCACACCTGTCCACACCTCTGAGCACTTGCACGTTGCTCCCACTGGCTGTTTCCAGAAAGAGAACTTTCAGATCAAAGAATAAGGACATTTGAAGCCTGATACCTCCTTCGAGACTGCCCTCCAGAAGCACGAACCCGTGCAAAGGCAGGCAGAGGCCCAGCTGCACAGCCTCAGTCTCCCACACCCTAACCTGATATGGGGAGCAGTTCCAGGCCGTGCTGTCTGGTGAGGTGGGAGGCTGAACCCCTGCTCTTGGAGGGCCACCAGCCCTGAGGCACAAAGGTCCCCAATAGTGCGGACGTCACCCTCCCATTCAGCAGAAGCACCTTCCTTGGGGGGGGGGTGCACCCAGGGGTGCAGGTCTGGGCTAAGTCAGCCCGAGACCCTCCTGAAGGACCCGGTTTGCAATCCATATTCATTGCCGTCCCCTTCACTTCTCAGGAGCTCCTGGCACAAAGAGGCCCACTGGCTCCAGAGAAAGAAAATGTCCCTACCTCTGCCCAAGGGCTGGAAGGACTGTGCAGATCACAGCCGGCGTGGGAGGGACGCAAGAGCAAGAAGTGGGCTCCCCCAGGCCCCATCTGCCTCCCCCGCCTCCGCGGGCCCCCATCATCCGCCTACCCCACTGCTCGCCTGTCACTGCCCAAAGATAAAATCCAACATTGGCCCTAGGGAGTCAGGATGCTGGGGCTCTGCCCCCATTTGACCTCCCACCCGGGCAGAGATGGGCCAAGGACTGGAGCCCCGAGGGTAAGAAGTTCCAAGACAACCCGCCCCACCTCAGGGACCAGGACCCATGTTCTAGCTGCGGAGACAGCATCTGCAAATACCCAGGTGGCCAGTCCTCATGAGAAGCCCACACGGGGGCAAGCTAGGGCGCGGGGCCCATTTAGTGCTGTGGTCCAAATGTCTGTGTCCTCAAAAATAACCTGTTAAACCCTACCCCCCCGCATGTGATGGTATTAGGGTGGGACCTCTGGGAGCTGAGTAGGTCAGGAGGGTGGGCCTCCTGGAGGAGGTGCCCTTACGAAAGGGGCCCAGAGAGCTCTCTCACCCCTTCCACCACGGGAGGAACAGTCTGTGACCCGGAAGGAGGTCTCACCAGACCATGCCGGTACCCCCCAGAAATGGCTGAAGGTCCTCATGAGCCTCTGGGGAGGAGGGGCCCAAGCCGGAGAGAGGGACAACCTCCAACAGTGCCCCTCACACACCAGGTTCACCAAGATGGCAGCACTCGCAGTGTCTGGATGACGAAAGATCACGGAGCACACATGAAAGGGGAAGGATCCCCATGTCTCTCGGTGGATGCGGCACCACTGGGTCCCCACACACAAGAAAGAAAGACCTCCAGCAAGCCCGTCCTCAGCCCTGTCCCATCAAGATCAGCAAGAAGGCCCTGCCTCCCCCATTTCCTGCCCGCACGCGGTCCTGTAAGGACACCCTCCCTGGCTCTGCCTCGGGCTCTGAAAGGTCAGGAGGCTGACTCCTCGGGGCTGGTGGGGGAGCTGAACCCTCCACTGGCGCTCCCCACGAGGTTTCTGGAGCCCCTAATCCCTGCCAGCGGCACCAAGTTAGCCGAAGCCTTCATCCGGAACTAAGCGTTCCACTCTGGGACCCGGATCGAGACACAAACCGTCCCAGCTGGCCCAGGACTGCGGGCTCTCTGGGACGTGGGAATTTCAGGGCTAACGTTGGCGTGAGTTTGTCACCCCGTATGAGAGCACCGCCGGGGGAGCTGAGTCCCCTTGTCTTACGGTGGGCACACGGTGGGCTGGACCCCGCACGCAGCTTGCTGCTGGGGACCCAGGCCTGAGTTGTGTGTGACTCTGGGCATGGCAGGCTGAACAGAGGCCCCAGAGACATATATGCATGTCTGAACCCAAACCTGTGAGTGTGGCCTTCTTTGGGAAAGGGTCTATGCAGGGCCCTAAATCCAACGACAGCTGTCCTGAGGAGAAACACAAGAGAAGACGCAGACACAGAGGGAGGACGGCCGTGTGACCAGGAGGCCACAGCCAGGAGCTGGGAGCTGGACAAGGTGACCTCGGGTGACCTCGGGGTGCCCTGCCGACCCCTCGAGCTTCAGCATCTGGCCTCCAGAGCTGTGAGGACACATTTCTGCTGTTTTTCTGCTGCTTTATGCCCCCAGCCCGTGGTGACTTGTCACGGCCGTCCCAGGAGGCTCACCCATTGGGCGAGTGGCTCATCCTTCACCAGCGGGGGACAGCAGTGGTCGCTCACTGGGCTGAACAGAAGCCGGCGCGAGCCCCCGGGCACCCCGCCACGCTGCAGACGCCCCCCACCCCCACCCCTGCCAGCCGCGGGCCTGTGTCCATAGGAAGTAGGCGTCGGCTCCCTCTGTGTCCACGGAAAGTAGACCCAGCCTCGGAAGAATCCCACCATTCTCAATCCCACGGCTATCTCGCCACCTTTAGCAAGTATCCATTAAGTGCCCAATGTATACAGGGTGTGGGCAGCAGAATTCTGAGATGGACTCCAAGATTCCCATCCTGGGGTGCACCCCTTCTCCCCATGGTCCCCAGACTCTCAGGGTGGTGCAGCTGGAGGGTTCTGAGGATGTTGTTAAGACCCGAACCGTTGACCTCACGTCGGGGAGATGATGAGAGCGGCCTGGCCCAGGCACAGGGCCCTTCCCATCTGGGTCCAGAGCCAGAGCAGAGGAAGCAGAGACCTAGAGAGGTGGGGACAACTCTGCGGCTGGCTTTGAAGAGGGAGGGACCATGGGAGGGAACCCGGAGGGGCCGCACCAGCAGCATGCTGAATTCTGCCGACAACCAGGACAGCCGGCAGGAGACCCCGCCTGCAGACGAGCACAGACCAGCCGACACCTCCATGTCAGCTTGGGGAGACCCTGGGCAGGGGCCCGGCAGGGGCCCCAAGGCCCGATGTCATTGTGCTCCTGCCTGCAATGGACAGTCCTGTGTGTCTGCCCGCTGCTGGCTTCCATGCACAGCTTCAAACCAGGCAAGCCCCTGGCCCCGTGTTGGAGCCCTCTCCCCCTGCCCCCCAACCCAGCCCCCCAGGGAGGCCGCAGCCAGCCCCTTCCTGCTCTCCAGCCTTGTGCAGACCTGCCGAGGAGACCTCCGCCCGCCTCCAAAAGCCTCGCCGTGTGAGAAACCCCCTTCCCGTTCCTTCCTGGTGCAGTCTCCACATCAGGACGAAACCTGGGTGGGGGTTCATCTGGCTTCTGTGCAGTGACTGCAACACCAGCATTCCCAGCAAGCATGCTGAGCTGCACCGTCTGCAATCTTCTCTGGCTGGGGTGGCACCAGGAGGCAGGCCCTGCCAGGCAGCAGGCCTTGGCGTTGGAAGCACCTTCAAGCTGCTGTCCCAGGGCAGGAGGGAGAAGCCCCATGGGCCCTGGCGCTGCCGGCCTCCTGCATCCCGGGCACGGAGCGCTCTAGCCGTGCGGGGCTGTGCGGAGTGGTCTAAACCAGAGGACTTTGAGCCCAAACCTCTATCTGCTTCTTTTTCACCTGGGGCGGCTTCTGGACACTGTAGGCCCTAACTCTAGTCCATCAGTTGAAGACGATGTGGAGGATCGGTCAGAGCTGCCACTAACCCCCCATCCCAGGCCTGAGCCCGTGGCCCCCGCCAGTCTTCAGCCACAGCAGACGGCAGCGGGCTGGCTGGGGCCTCTGCTGTGACCCCCATCCAGAGGCAAGTCAGCAACAGCTGTACTGTGTATCTCATCTGCCACCTCAACCCACAAGACAGGGCGGACACCACCGCTCACCTGTCCCTCTGTGGAACAGGAGGGGAGCGCGTCCAGCCTGAAGCAAGGGTCACTGCCCCGGGAGCAAGAAGCGGCTCCGTGAGGCCGTGGGAGCAGCCCCTGCTGGACACCAGCTGTGCACGCTGCGGGGACAGCCCAGAGGTTAGAGACCCACGCTCCAGGCGCAGGTGGGCCGGGGTCCCCACACAGCGCCGTGCCCGCTCTAGGCCTCCGTTCCCTCGTCGGTAGAATGGGATAAAACAGCACCTGTCAGCAGATTGTTGTCAGGAGGAAACAAGTTGGCTCCAATAAGGAGCTCAGCAAGGGGCTCGAGCACATGCCTGGCACCGTCACTCCGTCTCTCCGGCCCCATAGGGCTCTCAGACGGGCACTTGATTCAAGACCCAGGCAAAGCCCTCCAGCACTGCCAGGCCCCGGAGCCTGGTCACATCCCAATCGCTCCTCCTGACCCATGGGGCCCCTGGCTTGTCACTTCTCCAAGTCTGGTGAGGGGTATAGACCCAGGGTGCCAAGGTTCCATCCAACTCCAGTGAGCTCAGAGCCCGGGGTCCTGGTGTCCGTTGGTAAGAGGGAATGAGATAACTGGATGCACCTTCCTTTGGCCTCCCCGTCCGCTCCAGATGCCCGGAGCACTTCCGGCTCCTCTGACCTTCCACACATCCCTCTACAGGAGAATCTGTGCTGGCAGGCTGTAGCATCTGTCCCCAGACCCCCCACCTGGCCTGGCCAGAATGAACGCCCCTACCCTGTGGGCCTGGGCTTGGCCATGACACCTGCCAATGGAACGTGGGGAGAAGTACCAGCGAGCTGGCTCTGAGCTGAGGCAGCCGAGTCTCCTCCCCCGATGGTGAGGAGGTGCCCCGGGGATCACGGCTCCTCAGCCTGGGTCTGGAACGAACACAACATGGGGCAGCCGAATCCCGAGCCCAGAGAGCCCAGCCAATATCAGCCATTACTGCAAAATGTTTCTGCAAAACATTTTTTTTGGCAGAAGTATGCATCAAAGACTGACTAGTCAGTACAAGACTGCAGCCGCTTTACCAGCCAGGGAAGAGATGCACGTGGGGAAGGCAGAGCGGCCTCTCTACTCAAGACAGCCTTCACATGGGGGAGGCAGCATTCCCCGATAAGACATTCACAAGAACCCTCATGCTAGCTTTTCCTATCACCACCTATAGGCTACAAGACTGAGAAGGATGTGCACAAGTGGTAGGGATGGGGGTAGGAGGAAAACGTGACAACCATGGTCAAGACCAACTTTTCCAGGGCCAAACATGGCTATCTAAAGACTTTGGGCTAACTGATCCACTCAACACAGCACCCAGCCCCGGGGCTATGGCAGTGAGCAAAGAGCATAGAATCAGAGCCCCTGATGGTGGAGCCGAGCCTCTCCCGGGGAAGGAGAGTCAGCTGACAAACAGATACGTAAGTAGAATACATAGAACCTCAGGTAGTGATAAGCTTTCCAGGGAGGAGTGTGCGCTGGGGAGGTGGGGCGCGCCCCTGGTGAGTTCCGGGAGCAGCAAGGAGGCTAGCGTGGCTGGTCCAGGCAAGGTCACAGGCGTGCAGGGCCTCCTGGGTCAGGAAGAGCCTCTGGCCTTTCCACGGAGTGAGCCAGGAGCTGCTGGAAGGTTCTGAGCAGCAGAGAGGTCTGGGTTAAATCTCTGAAGACGCGTACCCCAGGATGAGGCTCCCGTAAGTCAGTCCCTGTCATTAGTCATTCCTTTCCCATGTGAAAGGTTGTAGGGCAGCTGACACTGCGCCACTCCATTGACATCAAATGTCCAGAACAGGCACATTCATAGCAACAGAGAAAGGATCGGGGGTTTCCTGGAGTGGGGCTGGGGGAGGGGGCAGGAGGACAAGAAGGTCCATAGCCTAAAGGTATGAGGTTTCTTTTTTTATACCTTGAAAAGTTTCCCCCTTTATTCCCCCTTGTTCACTGTGTTAATTTGATCCTTTACCACCTCCAAATATGATGGTATTTTTTTAGTAGTACGAAAAAATATAGGATCTTTACACATTTAAACCTTTTCAAACATCAGTCTGATGCTGAAAATGTCTCCTAGTTGTCCACGGAAGGGGTTTGTTTTGCGGGTGATGAAAATGTTCTAAAATTGAGTGTAGGGATGTTTAGACATATCTGTGAATATATGAAAACCCCTTGAATTGTACACATTAAACTGATGATCATATGGCATGTGAGTTGTATGCCAATAAAGCCATCTTTATTTTTTTTTGTTATTTTTTAAAGATTTTACTTATCTATTTGAGAGAGAGACAGCGAGCACGATCAGAGGGAGGGGCAGAGAGGGAGAAGCAGGCTCCCTGCTCAGTGGGGGCTCGATCCCAGGACCCCGAGATCACGACCTGAGCTGAAGGCAGATGCTTAACCGGCTAAGTCAGCCAGGCTCCCAATAAAGCCATTAAAAAGTTGGGACATACTTTAATGACTGAAGCTACAGAGTTAAAAGCCATGCTCCTCAGACACACTGTGACATTCCATCTCTCCCTGGACTATGGTCCTGGCCCCAGGTCAAAGTCCCAGCCTGGCCCCATCCCAGTGGGCCCAGGACAGGACTAACCAAAAGGCCTTGCTCTCAGTCCTGGGAGACTCCACGGGAGAGGTTAATTCCCAGGGTGGGGCAAGGGGTCTGTAGACGGCCCGCCCCCTGAGGCTCAAGGCACAGCAGAAATGATTCTGTACAAAATAGATTTTATGGTGGCTTTACGCTGTATCTTCCCTTTTATTCTATCCTTTATAATTCGGCAGGCTTGGAAAATCAGGTGTCAGGAACACGGGGGTGCTTCTGAGCTGTTCCCCCAAATTACTGTGTAACTCAGAAAAGTTTAACTAGTTTAGTTAATTCCACGTGATGCTCTGCACTCCTTGAAGGGAAGCTGGGAAGGTGCTATTTAAATCCAAGGTATAATTTTTGCCCTTATCTGAAAGGAACAGCTGTGAACAGTACCTGCTTCAGACAGCTGCTGTTAAATGTAATTGTTTCTTAGCTTGTGAGTTTTCCTGTAGGGAGATTTGGTGCCAAAGCTTGTGATATACGTAAACATGTAACACCTAGCAGGATGTCAGTGGGAGGGAAGAAGACGAGGCTCCCATCTTTTGACTGCTTCCTTGGGGCTGAAAACATTCAAAACGCCTCCTCCTTCCGCTGCCAGGCCCCAGCGTGGTCCTGCCCCGGATGTTACAACACTCTGCCGCTCTCCTTGGCCTTCCCCACTCGAGCCCTGTTCTTCAGCACCACGGCCAGCTCTGGATATTCACATTTGAAAAACAAGCTTCCTGCCCAGCTCGGCCCAGACGTTTTTGTTCCATTCCCATGTCTTTTCTAACTCACCACTCTTAGATCCTCCCCCAACCACATTCTTGTGGGCTCCCACATGGCCAGGTCCACCGGCTGAGATGACATGGCCAGAAGGTGCTAGAAGAGCCTATGGCCTCTAGACACACAGTCTGTCCATGGATCATTTTCTTTCCTGTACCCTTAACCCCAAACCCACCAGAATGTCCATTGTTGGTCACACAGATCTGAGGGTTTAGCCCCCTGCCAGGGCTGGACTAGTAACAGGGAGAGCCAGCCACACATCAAAATGAGAGAGAGAGAGAGAGAGAATATTTTAGACAGAATTTAATCCTGTATTTGATGTTTAAAAAGAAAAAGCTTCAGGGACAGCGACTTTCAGAATACAGGATAAGGACCTCCAAAAATTTGTTTCTCCATAAAAGCGATGAGAACATTGGCAAAATTTATTAAAACTAATTTTCTAAACTTTGGAATTTAACCAAAGGCTTGCAACAAGAATCTCAAGAAATTCAAGAAAAACAGCTAAATCTGAGAAAGAACAATGAACTTTGAGGGCATTTTAGCTTGTTCCATTCCCATCCACCTCTTCAGCTCTGCAGTGGTCTTGAAAACCAACAGCGTCACAATCCCAGGAACCATAAAAACCAGCAGCCTAGCACCCACTGGAGGGGCTAGAATGTTTTGGGGGCTTGCCAAAAGCCCCATCTCCTGATATGATAATTGTCATTATTTGGCCTGTCTGGTAGCTCCCTGGAAACCCAGAAATAAAGACAAGCAGGGCTTATTTTTATTTGACCTGACTCAAACCTTACTTCTTGTGAATAGCTTTTTCCCTAGGATGATTGTTGAAAACAATCAGTGGCAACTGTTTAACAGCACTGCTGCTGAAGCTGCATTACCTCAACTGAGGTGAGTAAGTTGACCAAAACTTAAAAGGAGAGGGGGGAAGGAAAGATGGCGGAGGAGTAGGGGGCCCTATTCCAACCAGTCCCCGGAACTGAGCTGGATATCTACCAGACCACTCTGAGCACCCATGAAACCAGCCTGAGATGGAAGAAGATCTGGATCTCTAGAAGCAGAATATCGCAGGCGGTTGGTTTTGAGGTGCGAAGCGGGGAGCCGTGATTCCGTGGGCAGATATCGGAGGATAAACGGCAGCGGGAGGGTGCCTGGCCGTGGGGATCCTACACCGCCGGTGAGTGACAGCCTCACGCGCTGGGGACGGGCACAGACTCGCAGACCGGTAGCAGTGGGGAAAGGACTTTAGGGCAGCCCCTGGGGCGGAAACCCAGAGCGGCGGGTCACGCGTGTGAACTGGGAGCGGCTGGCGGTTTTAGAAGCACAAAGGGCAGAGACGTGCCCCGACCTGGAGGCAGGACTGGGGGCGCTGCAGAGGGGTGCACAATCCAGGATGCTGCAGTTTATAGCAGCACAGACAGAAACCGAGACAGTGTGGCCTGGAGAGCTCACTGAAGAACAGACTGTGATCTCTCTGCTCTGAGGCAGAGGGCTGGAAACGGTCTCTTCTGCTCTGACTCGCGGAAGAGGCGCTGAAAGCCGCCAGGGAAAGCCGCCAGAGAACAAAAGCCCCAAAAACTGATTCCCACTGAGCCCATCCCCCACCACAGGGAGGCAGGGCAACTCCGCCCAAACAGGGTTGCCTGAGTAACAGCACGGCAGGCCCCTCCAGCAGAAGACAGGCTGGGAAAACAAGAGGCCAGCAACCCTAAGGTCCCTAGAAAATAGGTGCATCTTGCTTGGGTTCTGGTCAATAATTTGGACTCTATACATTCCCTCAACCACCCATCAACAGAATGACTAGGAGGAGGAGCCCCCAAAATAGAAAAGACTCAGAGATTATGACTTATGCCACAGATTTACAAATGGATGCAGATATAACCAAGATGTCGGAGATGGAATTCAGGCTAGCAATTGTGAAGACAATAGCTAGGATGGAGAAATCAATTAATGGCAACATAGAGTCTCTAAGGGCAGAAATGAAAGCTGAATTGGCAGAACTTAAAAATGCTATCAATGAGATCCAACCCAATCTAGATAATCTAACAGCTAGGGTAAGTGAGGCAGAAGAACGAATAAGTGACCTGGAAGACAATATAATAGATAAAAAGGGAAAAGAGGAGGCCAGGGAAAAACAACTCAGAATCCATGAAAATAGAATCAGAGAAATAAGTGACACCATGAAGCGTTCCAATGTCAGAATAATTGGAATTCCGGAGGGAGTGGAGAGAGAAAGAGGACTAGAAGATGTATTTGAGCAAATCGTAGCTGAGAACTTCCCTAATCTGGGGAATGAAACAAACATTCGAGTCCTAGAGGCAGAGAGGACCCCTCCTAAGATCAAGGAAAACAGGCCAACACCCCGGCATGTAATAGTAAAACTTGCAAATCTTAGAACCAAGGAAACCATCTTAAGGGCAGTTAGGGGGAAGAGATTCCTTACGTACAGAGGGAGGAACATCAGAATAACGTCAGACCTATCCACAGAGACCTGGCAAGCCAGAAAGGCCTGGCAAGACATATTCAGGGTACTAAATGAGAGGAACATGCAGCCAAGAATACTTTATCCGGCAAGGCTGTCATTTAGAATGGATGGAGAGATGCAGAGCTTCCACGACTGGCAGAAACTGAAAGAATATGTAACCACTAATCCGGCCCTGCAAGAAATATTAAGGGGGGTTCTATAAAAGGAGAAAGACCCCAAGAGTGATATACAATAGAAATTTACAGGGACAATCTATAAAAGCAATGTCTTCACAGGCAACATGATGACAATTAATTCATATCTTTCAATAATCACTCTCAACGTGAATGGCCTAAACACTCCCATAAAACAGCACAGGGTTGCAGACTGGATAAAAAGACAGGACCCATCCATATGCTGCCTACAAGAGACTCATTTTGAACCTAAAGATACATCCACACTGAAAGTGAAAGGATGGAGATCCATCTTCCATGCCAGCAGACCTCAAAAGAAAGCTGGGGTAGCAATTCTTATATAAAATAAATTAGATTTTAAACTAAAGTCTGTAATTAGAGACACAGAAGGACACTATATCATTCTTACAGGGTCTATCCAACAAGAAGATCTAACAGTTGTAAATATCTATGCCCCCAACATGGGAGCAGCCATTTACATAAGCCAACTGTTAACCAAAATAAAGAGTCATATTGATAACAATACGTTAAGTGTAGGAGACCTCAATACTCCACTCTCAGCAATAGACAGATCATCTAAGCAGAAAATCAACAAGGAAACAAGAGCTTTGAATGATACACTGGGCCAGATGGACCTTATAGATATATACAGAACATTCCACCCTAAAACAACAGAATACTCATTCTTCTCAAGTGCACATGGAACTTTCTCCAGAATAGACCACATACTGGGTCACAAATCAGGTCTCAACCGATACCAAAAGATTGAGATTATTTCCTGCATATTCTCAGACCACAATGCTTTAAAACTGGAACTCAATCACAAGAAAAAATCTGGCAGAAATTCAAACACTTGGAAGCTAAAGACCACTCTGCTCAAGAATGTTTGGGTCAACCAGGAAAAGCCTATGGGATACTGCAAAGGCGGTCCTAAGGGGGAAATACATAGCCATCCAAGCCTCACTCAAAAAAATAGAAAAATCCCGAATTCACCGACTAACTCTACACCTTAAAGAACTAGAGAAAAGGCAACAGACGATGCCTAAGCCACGCATCAGAAGAGAAATAATTAAAATTAGAGCAGAGATCAATGAATTAGAAACCAGAAACACAGTAGATCAGATCAACGAAACTAAAAGTTGGTTCTTTGAAAGAATTAGTAAGATTGATAAACCACTGGCCAGACTTATCCAAAAGAAAAGAGAAAGGACCCAAATTAATAAATTATGAATGAAAGGGGAGAGATCACGACTAACACCAAGGAAATAGAAACAATTATTAGAAATTATTATCAACAACTATATGCCAATAAACTGAGCAATCTGGATGAAATGGAGGCCTTCCTGGAAACCTATAAACTGCCAAGACTGAAACGGGAAGAAATTGACAACCTGAATAGGCCAATAACCAGTAACGAGATTGAAGCAGTGATCAAAAACCTCCCAAAAAACAAGAGTCCTAGGCCTGATGGATTCCCTGGGGAACTCTACCAAACACTCAAAGAAGAAATAATACCTATTCTACTGAAGCTCTTTCAAAAAATAGAAACAGAAGGAAAACTTCCAAACTCATTCTATGAGGCCAGCATTACCTTAATCCCCAAGCCAGGCAAAGACCCCATCAAAAAGGAAAATTTCAGACCGATATCCCTGATGAATATGGTTTCCAAAATCCTCAACAAAATCCTAGCTAATAGGATCCAACAATACATTAAAAGGATCATCCACCATGACCAAGTGGGATTTATCCCTGGGATGCAAGGGTGGTTCAACATTCACAAATCAAGAGATGTGATAGAACACATTAATAACAGGAGGGAGAAGAACCATATGGTCCTCTCAATTGATGCAGAAAAAGCATTTGACAAAATACAACATCTTTTCCTGATTAAAACTCTTCAGAGTATAGGGATAGAGGGAACATTCCTCAAGTTCATAAAATCCATCTATGAAAAACCCACAGCGAATATCATCCTCAATGGGGAAAAGCTGAGAGCCTTTCCCTTAAGATCAGGAACATGTCAAGGATGCCCACTCTCGCCACTAGTGTTCAACATAGTACTAGAAGTCCTAGCAACAGCAATCAGACAACAAAAAGAAATAAAAGGTATTCAAATTGGCAAAGAAGAAGTCAAACTCTCTCTTTTCGCAGATGACATGATACTTTATGTGGAAAATCCAAAAGACTCCACCTCCAAATTACTAGAACTCATACAGCAATTCAGTAATGTGGCAGGCTACAAAATCAATGCACAGAAATCAGTTGCTTTCTTATACACTAACAACACAACTGTAGAAAGAGAAATTAGAGAAATTAGATTCCACTTACAATAGCACCAAAAACCGTAAGATACCTCGGAATAAACCTAACCAAAGAGGTAAAGGATCTATACTCTAGGAACTACAGAACACTCATGAAAGAAATTGAAGAAGACACTAAAAGATGGAAAAACATTCCATACTCATGGATCAGAAGAATAAACGTTGTTAAAATGTCTATGCTACCCAGAGCAATCTATATCTTCAATGCCATCCCGATCAAAATTCCAATGACATTTTTCAAAGTGCTGGAACAAACAATCCTAAAATTTGTATGGAATCAGAAAAGACCCCAAATCACCAAGGAAATGTTGAAAAAGAAAAACAAAGCTGGGGGCATCACGTTGCCCGATGTCAAGCTATATTACAAAGCTGTGATCACCAAGACAGCATGGTACTGGCACAAAAACAGACATATAGACCAATGGAACAGGATAGAGAACCCAGATATGGACCCTCAACTCTATGGTCAAATAATCTTTGACAAAGCAGGAAAAAACATGCAATGGAAAAAAGACAGTCCCTTCAATAAATGGTGCTCGGAAAATTGGACAGCCACATGCAGAAGAATGAAACTCGACCATTCTCTAACACCCTACACAAAGATAAACTCAAAATGGATGAAAGACCTCAATGTGAGACAGGAATCCATCAAACTCCTAGAGGAGAACATAGGCAGTAACCTCTTCAATATCGCCCACAGCAACTTCTTTCAAGATACATCTCCAAAACCTAGTGAAACAAAAGCAAAAATGAACTTTTGGGACTTCATCAAGATAAAGAGCTTCTGCACAGCAAAGGAAACAGTCAACAAAACAAAGAGGCAACCCACAGAATGGGAGAAGATATTTGCAAATGACACTACAGATAAAGGGCTGGTATCCAAGATCTATAAAGAACTTCTCAAACTCAACACCCAAAAAAACAAATAATCAAGTCAAAAAATGGGCAGAAGACATGAAAAGACACTTCTCTGAAGAAGACATACAAATGGCTAACAGACACATGAAAAAATGTTCATCATCATTAGCCATCAGAGAAATTCAAATCAAAACCACATTGAGATACCACCTTACACCAGTTAGAATGGCAAAAATGGACGGGGAAAGAAACAACAAATGTTGGAGAGGTTGTGGAGAAAGGGGAACCCTCTTACACTGTTGGTGGGAATGCGAGTTGGTACAGCCACTTTGGAGAACAGTGTGGAGGTTCCTCAAGAAGTTAAAAATAGAGCTACCCTATGACCCAGCAATTGCACTCCTGGGTATTTACCCCAAAGACACAGATGTAGTGAAAAGAAGGGCCATATGCACCCCAATGTTCATAGTAGCAATGTCTGCAATAGCCAAACTGTGGAAAGAGCCGAGATGCCCTTCAACAGATGAATGGATAAAGAAGATGTGGTCCATATATACAATAGAATATTATTCAGCCATCAGAAAGGATGAATACCCAACTTTTACATCAACATGGATGGGACTGGAGGAGATTATGCTAAGTGAAATAAGTCAAGCAGAGAAAGTCAATTATCATATGGTTTCACTTATTTGTGGAACATAAGGAATAGCATGGAGGACATTAGGAGAAGGAAGGGAAAAATGAAGGGGGTGGAATTCGGAGGGAGAGATGAACCATGAGAGACTATGGACTCTGAGAAACAAACAGGGGTTTTAGAGGGGAGGGGGGAGGGGGAATTGGTTAGCCCGGTGATGGGTATTAAGGAGGGCACGTACTGCATGGAGCACTGGGTGTTATACGAAAACAATGGATCATGGATCACCACATCAAAAACTAATGATGTATTGTATGGTAACTAACAAAACATAATAAAATAAAATAAAATAAAAACTTAAAAGGAAAAGCTGAGTAATGAGATGTCCACAGGGGGCCTTGAAACACCCTCATATTCTGAGAATCTAGAAATTAGAAATCATTAATAGAAAGAAATTTGGGAAATTCACAAATATGTGAAAATTAAACAACCGATTCCTAAATCACCAATGGGTCAAAGAAGAAATACAAGATAAATTAGAAGATACTTTAAGATAAGTGAAAATGAAAATACAACATGCCAAAATGTAGGAGATGCAGTGAAGCAGTGCTTACATGGGAATTTATGACTGTAAATACCGACCTTAAGAAGAAAGATCTCAAATCAGTAACCTAAACTTCCACCTTAAGAAACAAGAAATAGAAAAGCAAAGTACACCCAAAGCAAGCAAAAGGAGGAAATAATAAATATTAGAGCAGAAATAAATGAAATAGAGAATAGTAAAGTCATACAGAAAATCAGTGAAACCAAAAGTTAGCCCCTTAAAAAGATCAACAAAATAGATAAACTTTCAGTTAGACTAAGACAAAAAAAAAAAAAAGAAGACTCAAATTACTAGAATAAGAAAGAAGAGACATTCCTACTGACCTTATAGAAATAAAAAGGATTATAAGGAAACTGAACAATTGTATACCAAAATGTTAAATAACCTAGATGAAATGAACAAATTCTTAAAAAGACAAACTGCCAAAACTGGCTCAAGAAGAAAGAAAATTTCAATGGACCTATAGCAAGTAAAGATGTTGAATTGGTAACTTTTTAAAAAACTACACACACAAAAAAAAGCCAGGCGAAGATTACTACACTGGTAAATTCTATCAAACATTTAAGGAAAAATGAACACCAATCCTTTACAAACCCTTCCAAAAAATAGAAGAGAGGTAAACACTTCCCAACTCATTCTATGAAGCTAGTTTACACTAATGCCAAGCCAGGCAAAGACACCACAATCAAAGAAAAATACAGACTATATCCCTTATGAATATACACACAGAAATCCTCAACAAAATACTAGGGCACCAAATCCAGCAATATATAAAAAGAATTATATACCATGACCAAGTGGGGTTTATTCCAGGAATTCATGTTCAGTTCAAACTATGAATATCAATCAGTGTAAGACACATATTAATAGAAAATGTGATCTTCTCAGTAGAGAAGACTAAATTTAATTCTCTTTTATAATAAAAACTCTAAGGAACCAGGAATAGAACTTCCTCAATATGACAATGGACATCTGCAAAAACTCACGGCCAAAATCACATTTAATGATGAAAGACTGACTGCTTTCTTCCTAAGATCAGGAATAAGACAAGGATTTCCATGCTCACCAATTCTATTCAGCACTATACTAGAGATTCCAACCAGGGAAATTAGGTAAGAAAAAAAATTAAAAGCACTTATTTGGGAGCACCTGGGTGGCTCAATCAGTTTAGTGTCTGACTCTTGATTTCAGCTCAGGTCATGATCTCAGGGTCGTGAGACTGAGCCCTGCCTTGTGCTCTGTGCTACGTGTGGAGCCTGCTTAAGATTCTCTTCCTCCCTCTCTCTCTGCCCCTCCACTACCCCCTCTAAAAAAAAAAGCACTTATTTGCAGATGATATGATCTTGTATATTGAAAATCCTAAGAAAATCCACAAAAATACTATTATAACTAATAAGCAAGTTCAGCAGAGGTGCAAGATACAAGATCAATACACAAAAATCAATTTTATGTGTATGCACTAGCAATGAAGAATCAGAAAACAAAATTAAGGGTACAATTCCATTTATAATAGGATCAAAAGGAATAAAATAGGAATAAATTTAACAAAAGACATGTAAGACCTATACACTGAAAACTACAAAATATTAGTGAAAGGAATTAAACAAGTGGAAAGATATCCACGTTCATGGATCAAAAGACTTAATATCATTAAGATGGCAATACTCCCCAAATTGATCTACAGATTCAATTCAATCCCTATCTTTTGCATAAGTTAACAAGCTGATCCTAAAATTATATGGAAATACAAAAGACCCAGAAGAGCCAAACAATCTTGAAACAGAAAAACAAAGTTGGGGGACTCATACCTCTTGATTTCAAAACTTACTCCAAGCTATAATAAACAAAATGGTATATTTGGGCATAAGGATAGACAGATGAATCAGTAGAATACAATTGAAAGTCCACAAATAAACTCTTACATTTATAGTCAATTGATTTTCAAAAAGGGTTCCAAGGGGCGCCTGGGTGGCTCAGTTGGTTAAGCGACTGCCTTGGGCTCAGGTCATGATCCCAGGGTCCTGGGATCGGGCCCCGCATCGGGCTCCCTGCTCGGCAAGGGGCCTGTTTCTCCCTCTCCCTCTGCCGCTCTCCTGCTCTCTCTCTGCCAAATAAATAAATAAAATCTTTTTTTTTAAAAAAAAAAAGGGTTCCAAGTCCATTCAATTAGAATAATCTTTTCAACAAATGGTGCTGAGACAACATAATACCCACATGCAGAAGGATAAAGTTAGATCTCTACCTCACACCATATACAAAACTTTACTCAATAGGGACCAAAGACCTAAGTGTAAGAGCCAAAACTATAAGATTTTAAGAAGGAAACATAGGTGCAAATCTTCATAACTCTGGATTATGTAATGGTTTTTTAGATATGACACCAAGAGCACAAGCAATCAAAGAAAAAAATTAATTGGACTTTATTAAAACCTTTGTCCTTCAAAGGACACCATCAAAAAAGTCAAACAACCACCCAGAGAATGAGAGAAAATATTTGCAAATCATACATCTGATAAGGGACTTGTATGCAGAATATACAAATCAACAATAAAATGACAACCCCATAAAAAATGGGCTAAGGATAGAAATACATATTTCTCGGGGCGCCTGGGTGGCTCAGTTGGTTGGGCGACTGCCTTCGGCTCAGGTCATGATCCTGGAGTCCTGGGATCGAGTCCCGCATCGGGCTCCCTGCTCAGCAGGGAGTCTGCTTCTCCCTCTGGCCCTCTCCCCTCTCATGTGCTCTCTCTCTCTCTCTCATTCTCACTCTCTCACATAAATAAAAAAAAAAAAAAAAAAAAAAAAAAAAAAAAAAGAAATACATATTTCTCCAAAGAACACATACAAATGACCAAGAATCACATGAAAATATGTTCAACATCACTAGTCAGAAGGGAACTGCAAATCAAAACCACGATAAGATATCATTTCACACCCACTCGGATGGTTATAATGAAAAAGACAGACATCCTTACCAACACAGACACAAGTGTTGGTAAGGATGAAGAAAAATTGGAACTCTCATTCATTGCTGCGGGGTGGCACTGTAAAATGGTACAACCACTTTGGAAAACAGATTGGCAATTTCTCAAAAGATTCAGCGCAGCGTTACCATATGACCCAATTCCACTCCTGGGTATATACCCAAAGGAAATAAACACGCATTCACAAAATACTTGTGCATGAATGTTCTTAGCAGCATTATTCATAATAGCCAAGAAGTAGAAACAAGTCAAATGCCTACCATCCGATGAACAGATAACAAAATCTGGCATATGTACAACGGATCACGACTCCACCATGAAAGGAATGAAGTCCTGACACATGCCACCACATGTAGCAAAGTGATGGAAGGGGGAGCCCAGCATGGACATGCCATGTTGCTGGACAAGGCCAGCTGGATCTGTGAACGGAAGGCTGTGGATGGGGAAAGGTCTTTCTACAGAACACAATCTACTTTCCTGAGAGTTGATCGGAGGTGAGGTTACCTACGTCCCATTCCCACTAGAGAGGCGGTCATGGTCCCCAGGTCTCAGCCAGAGCATGGTGGGCTCTGTGAGGACACCTCGTCACCACACTGCCACGTGCAGAGGCTCAGGAGAGAAATATGAGGCTCAGGAGAGTTGTTCCCTGAGCAACGAGCGTCCCGCATGCAGATTGGTCCCTGGACCTCTTGGTGGCTGCTTTTGGGGTGACCGCTGTTTGTCTGCCACATGGAGGCAGAAGGTCTGTGTGGAGGAGGCAGGCACACTATGTTCTGGAGCAGGGGAGACACTCAGTGAGGCCAGTGTTGGGGGGCGGGGTGTGCATGCCCATGGAGACACCAAAGGAGATGTGTGGGCCAGCTAAGCTTGAAGGACGTGCCCTCCAGGCCTGCTCTTCCAAAGTGGTAGCATGGCCTGGAGTGGCCTTGGGGGGCCTGGCTACCCCAGGGGCTGTCTGTGGCCCTGCTCTGCCCCAGGGGCATGCACCGTGGTCCACCTCTGGAAGCCCACGGGACCACTGGCTGAGCTACAGGGAAGGCTGGCCCAGCATCCCGAGAGATGGTCCAACATCCCAGGGCTGGCCGCTCATCCACATCTCCAAAGGAAGGACACAAACACTTGCACACACACACATGCACACATACACATAGACACATTTAAAAAATAATTTATTGACATGCAATTCACATGACACAAAACTAACCGTTTTAAAGTGAACGGTCGGTGGCACGTGGCACCTGCGCCATGTTGAACAACCCACAACCCCCAGCGCTACGGAGTTTCACGTGTCCGTCCCCCCAGGCTGCACCCTGACTGGGCAGCAGTTTCTCCCCGCCCCTCCCCAGCCCCTGACGACCACCAACCTGCCTTCTGTGTCTGTGGATTTACCCGTTCTGGATGGTTCCTGTAAATGGACTCGTACGACGTGTCCTTCCGTGTCTGGCTTCTTTTGCTGGGTATGATGCGCTATACAGCGTGTGACCGTGCTTCGGTCCTTCCCACAAGGAGTAATACTCCACTCACCGCATGCATGTCCACATTGTGTTTATCCCCTGACCAGAGGTGAACACTTGGGTTGTTTCCTCCTCTGGCCATTGTGAACAGGGCTGCCGTGAACAGGCGTTTATTGGAGTCCCTGCTTTTGGTTCTTCGGGCACATACCCTTCTCTGTAAAGGAAAACTAAGCTCCCCCTGAGTCGCTGGGAAGCCCCTGGAAGGTTGCAGAGTGAGCTGAGCTGACCTGTGTCTTACAGGACCCCTCCGACCTTGTGTGGCGGTGGGCTGTCCGGTTATACGGGTCAGACCTGGTCAAGGGAAGGGAAGCCATTCGTGTGCCTCAGGGAGAAGGACCCCAGGGGAAGCCAGGGAGCGGGGATGGCCCTTGAGCACCTACTCTGCAACCTCGGGCCGTCCTGCCACGGGGACTCCCTGGAAACCATCACCAGCTTCACACCACGTGCCTTTCCCTGCCTGCACAGCCACTGGGAGCCAGGCCACGGTCTCCCACGTCACCAGCGGCTGCCTTGCCGGTGGATCAGACCCAGGGAAACGTGGCCCCAGCTCCTCCTTCGCAAAGTCACAGAGCTGTTCGGGGGCCATCTACACAAGGAACAAGTGAGGGACAGGGGTCCTTGCAGGCCTGGGCCAGGGAGGGCACGGCCATGTGTGGAAACGTCTTTCTCCCAGCTGGGGCTGCTACAGCCTGCTGATGACATGTGGGAGCAGAGGCCAAGGGAAAGAAGAATCTGGTGTTTTATCACGAATGCCAAAAGCAAAATCTAGAGCAGTTCCAAAAGTCTAAAAGATCACACTACGTCAGAAACCCATGGCTCCGTTTCAGGTGCCCCAGAAGCCGTGTCATATGGCACAGTTGGAAAAAAGCCTTAAAAACAAAAGAATGTGACGGGAGAGCCCAGAAGCTTCCGTGCCTGGAAGGACTGGCGAGAGGGAGGCAGAGTGGCAGCACAGAGTACAGTGCGGGATGCCAGCAGGAAGGCCAGCACCATCCTATGCCCAGCCCCCCGTGAGGGCACGAGGGGCGCAGCGGAGCTAGAGAGGGGCTTCTGTCCGGGCAGCGGAGAGGGGGCTGGTCCCAGGGCAGGGGAGGCAGAGTCTGGGCGGGCCTGGCAGAGTCCGTGGGGTGGCATGGGGGCTCCCTCTGGCCAAACCTGGGGCATAAAAAGCAGTGGGTGATGTAGACCGCACAAGACTAAGTGACATCCCACAAGTCCATAGTGACATCGACGAGAGAGGGAAGGAGAGGAGGCAAGTGTCACTTGTCTCCGGGAGGTGACATGCAGATGCCTCACCCCCTGCAGACTGGCATTTAAAGGGCAGTGACCACCCTTCCTCTTGACCTTTCCATGGTGATGAGGAACAGCACAGGAATCAACCTGACAGCCAAACCGTGGACCTTCTGCACGGGCCTGTGACTTCAGACTGCCACGCGAAGAGAGGGCGGAGAGGACACGGGGGTGTTCCTCCACACGGGGACCAGAGGTTCCGGGCTGCTGCGGGGGCCGCGGGCCCTGACCGGACACCCCCACGTGACCTGTGAGCATGAGGGGGGACCCTGGAGTAGGGACTGGATCTTGCATTATTATAACGAATGGACAATTGCTGCGAATTTCCTTAAAGAAACACACAAAGCCAACATGGCAACTGTTAAGCGTTGCCGCGAGTACTGCAAAAGGCCCTCACGACGCTCCTCTTCCCGAGCACGTGTCTGCGTGAGGCAGACCCTCTTCGGGCACGGCAGCCACAAATACGACAGGCAGGAGCCAGGGCAGGTCGGGACCCCGCTGTCTTCAACGGGGCCAGGTATTACAGACGTCTGCAAAACCGTAACACATGCCACGCTTCTCGTTCAAGTTTTCGTCTTTAGGAACATACAGGGTTTGGTCTGGTTTTGTTTTTCCATGAAAATGTGTTATTTATGTTAAGACGAAATGAGTTTATCAGAAGAGGTGGGAGAGCTAGCTCGCTCTCTGTCCACCAGGCAAGGGCACTGCGAGAAGCCAGCAGGCAGCAACCGGGAAGAGGCCCTCACAGCGCCCGGCCGAGGCTCGGCCTCCCAGCCTCCAGAACAGAGAGGAGTGAACGGTGCTCTGATCCAGCAGCCCGAGCCGGGACAAGCAGCTACAGGGATGCTCGTCAAAGTCTTTTGGTGAACTTATCTTTTCACTCCTCTCAGTAAAGCCCGAAGGGAGCCGTTGCTGGGTTACAGGGCCTCACGCGTGTACTTTCACATAGTTCACCAAAGGGTTGTGGCATTTTACACGCCCCCCACCAGTGCTAGGAGCTCCTGTCGCTCCACGCCGGGGCTAACCATACCGTCTGTGTAATCTTAGCCATTCTGACAAGTGCCGTGCTGGGAGCTCACGGAGGGTGGTGTCTATTAAAGTGGACACGTCATGTGCCTGTTGGGCACAATGGGTCTTCTTTGGTCAGGTGTCTGTCCAAATCATTTGCCTGTTTCTTAAATGAGTTGTCTTCTTATTGTTGAGCCCAGGCAGTTCTTTGCTATACTGGACTCCAGTCCTTTGATATAATTTGCAAATATTTCCTCCCAATCTGTGGCTTACCTGTTTATTTCTTAATGATGTCTTTTGATGAGCGGAACTTCCTAATTTTGATGAAGTCCAATACATCAGATTTTCTCTTCTGGTTATGGCTCTCTGTGTGCTTTCTAAGTAGTCTTCGCCTACCTCAAGTCAAAAAGACCTTCCCTTATGCTTGCTTCTAGAAGGTTTCTAGTTGTAGCTTTCACATTCAGGTCTGGGATCCATCTCCATTTAATTTCTGAGTACGATGTGAGGCAGGGATCACGGTTCATTATTTTCCATGTGCGTTTCTAGTTTCAGAATTACTTATTGAAAAGACCTTCTCACCCCCATTAGATTGCTTTAGTGCCTTTGCTGAAAATCAAATGATAGCACGAGTGAGGGTCTATTTCTGGACTCTCTATCCTGCCCATCCATCGATGTATTTGACTTTCTTTGCCAATCCCACACTGTCTCCATCACTGTGGTTTTATAGTGATACTTGAAATCTGGTAATGTGTTCTCCAATTGTTCTTTTTCAAGATAGCTTTAGATATTCTAGATCCTTTGCATTTCCATACAAATGCTAGAGCCAGTTTGTCAATGTCTCCAACAGAAGTCCTCTGGGACTAGGGTTGCGATTTTTCATTAAACCACTAGATTGATTTGGGAAGAATTGATTTTTTACAATATTAAATCTTACAAAACACTGAATAGGGTATATGTCACTGATTATTTGGGTATTCTTCAATTTCTGTCACCACATCATTTTTTATGTGTGTGGCTTATTCATTACTGAAATCATAAAATTTTTTTGCAAAAAGCTGAGAAATGCAGCAAAGTAGATATAATAAACCGAAAAGAAAGAAGAACTCCACAGTCTTCCCTACTGCTCAGAGAGCATCCCTGCTAACATCTCAGTGTCCTTTCTTCCAGTCCCTTTCGCATGCGCAGTCCGTGTGTTTTACGTAGTTGGGCTGGCCGTGTGTATAAAACCGTGCACCCTGCACTGAGGACTAAGCATGTTGTAGCAAACCCTGTTGGTGCCTGGCCCACGTGTCCTCAGGCTTCTCCAAAGGCAGTTCCAACACCCGTGCCTTGCATCTCTGCCCAAGGGTGGCTCCGGCCACAGGGCCTGCGTGGGGCGGCGCACGGAGCTGGGGAGGCCCTGGGGGGTTGGTGTCACAAAAGCAACCATGGCTGCTTTGGCTCCTTTGTGGGAGCACCTTGAGGGTGTTCTCCAGGTTCCCACCTGGCTTCCTGCTCACCAGAGAAAGCAGTCCGTTCCCCTCCCTTTCTCCCTTCCCATCTCACACCCCAAAGGGATCCATCACCTCTACGCCTTGAGTTGGATTTGGCGGGAACCCCCACTAAGACACATCCCCCCCACTCCCCAGTTATTGTAATTCTTCGGAAAATTATGATTCACGGCATAATATCCCATCCAATATGTTCACGATTGCTTTCTCAAGCCTTCCCTCTTTCTGGTGAGCTTTTACTCTCAGAGAAGTGCCATGAAGACCCAGAGTCATGCATGATGTGTTTTTGGTATCTGGAGTAAATTTCCGCAGGATCATTTCCCAGAACAGGAGTTTTTTTTAAGGCTCTGAATTTGTGCTGCCAAAACGCTCTTCTGAAAGAATTAAACCAATTTAGAGTCCTTCCAGCAGGATATATTTTATCATATGCTAAGTGGCCCATATTTTCTAAGAGGAATTAGCATGTACTCTTAGTTTCTGTAGTGGGAAAATAAAATCTGAGTGATTTTTTTTTTCCATTTCAGGGAAAAAAAAATCTTCCCCTTTGGGAAGAAAACAGGCACGCCACTGATTCTCATGGGGTCCTTCCATGTTTCTCTTGTGCGGCGAGTAGCCGTTATTTCTATCAAAAAAGGCTAATCAGAACGCCCACTGAAGAAGCAGCAGCACCCACCAAGATAAGTTTCTGGGCCATGAGTTGGGTCTGTCCTATATTTGGAGCAACTCAAGAACATTTCACTGAGGGCCAGGATTTGAGAACAAATTGCTTTTTCGCTTTCAAGTGTTTTTTCATTTGGCTGAAGAAATGTAATAAGGTGAGCAGGCGTGTGTAGGTCAGAAATGTGGTTAATGAAGAATAGGTTCTTAAAAACTAGGTTTTTACCTTGGTATCCAAATAATTCCACCAGTTAGTCTCTCAGCATCCACCTCCCCCTGGAAGAGCAAGACCCGAGGGCGTCGCTTAGCCTCTCCTTGGTTGCCGTGGTAGAGAATAAGGTCCACCCAGAGAGCCCCATCTGCTAGGCCCCGGAAGCTGTGAATCCGTCACTCTACGGGACAAAGGGCGCTTTGGCGACGGGATGAGGTTAAAGGTAGGGAGAGGTCCTGGATAGGCCGTGTGGACTCGGTGTAATCACAGGTCCTTGCGAGCGGGAGGCAGAGGGTCGGAATCAGAGGAGGTGTGGCGGCAGAAGCTGAGGGCATGGGGATGGTGCCCATGCTACTGGCAGTGAGGATGGAGGAGGGCCGCGAGCCAAGGAGTACAGGCGGCCGGCCTGGAAACGGCGAGGAAGTGATTTTCCTGGAGGAGCGGCTAGGAGGACAGCAGCCTTGTCAAGGCCCCCATGTTGGGACTCCTGACCTCCAGAACCGTAAGGACACACGTGTGGTCAGCTGTTAGGGAGCCACAGGAAACCAACAGTTACTTTCTGCTCTCGTCTGCTTATCAAAGACTCTCACAAGCATTTCTCGATGGGAAAATCCCTTGTACAAACACCACGTTCTTTAAGTGTCCACCTGTTAATAATGAATTTTTAAATAAATCAACCAGCTTCCCCGAGGCTGCAACTCCGCAGAACCTGTCCAGAGGCTGCTGACCCGGGCCATCCGCGGGGACCCGGGGCAGCAGCTGCAGGCCTGGGGACAAAGCCGGGGAGGGGAAAGTAGTGACACCTGGCCAAAAATTTAAAAGAAAAGTTGATTCTATTACATACAAGATTTACATAAAACGGACATCTTTACAAAACCGCCCACTAGTTCGCTTGCCGGGCTTTACTTGTGCAACAGGCCTGCACCACGCATCAGCGGGAGCGGTGTAGGCGACACCCCCTCCCAGACGGCCGTCCACAGAGGCCCCACCTGCCCGCTCCCTGCGGGGGAGGACAGAGGATCGAGCACATGGTGCCTGCGGTCCTTCGATGGATCTCAATGCAGTCTCACGCCCACGGGGTCGTGTTTGCCAGAAACTTCCACTCTCACTTCCAAGTTTAATGCCTTTAAATTTCCAATAAGCCGACATTAAGTGCCTACTGCGTACAAGGTGTGCAGATCCCTACTCCTTCCAGCTCAGGGCCATTCGGGGGCGACTGGAACGTGGGTCACACTGCCAATCCTGTGACTTCACGTGTTCTTTCCTTTAGAAACTATGCTTTAAATGGCCATGCGGTCCTGTCCCTTGCGCCCCGCACCTGTATCCACGCTGACACGTGGTGTTTCATGTCTTTCAACTGCCGCGTCAGAGTGAGCCGCTGTTAGTGTCCCGCTCCCGGCTTCGGGCTGTCCCAGGTGTCTCTGAGCGCGTGCCCACCCTGCCGTCCGACGGCGCCCGCCTGCAAAGCCAGCTGAGTCCAAACGAGGTTACCCTTGCCACCTGGTCTGCTTTAATGTTCTGATTTTGCCGTTTGCTTGTAAACTACTGAGCCCATCTCTCTGACGGTTCTCGGTGTTTCCAGAGCTTTTCTTCCTTTGTACCAATTCTGCCAAATCATTGGTTTTGAATTTTTAGGAACTGGTCTTTTGTCCAAATTTTTAATATATCGGTATGAAGTTGTTCATCACAAAGTTCTCGTGATGTTTGTCTGCTAAGTAGGTCTTTTTGGTTCATATCATTTATTCAAAATTTTGGGGGGTTTTTTCCTTGGTCATTCTTGCCAAAGGATTACCATTTTTTCTTGAGTGGTTTCCCGAGAGCCACATGTTGGTGGCATCGATCTGTCTTACTAAGTTTTCTGACTTTCTGGTGCCCGATGGGCCCAGCCGGCCTCAGGGCCACCCCTCATCAATCAGAAGATGAACATTCAGTCAAAAAATGCCCTCAATTGATATAAACTGACTAGCTGGTTTAAATTCTAAGGTGAACATGGCCTTTCGTGTTTTAACTTTTTTTTAAGATTTATTGAGAGAGAGAGAGAGAGCACGAGCGGGTGGGAGGGGCCAAGGGAAAGGGAGAATCTCCAGCACAGCAAGGAGCCCGACGCAAGGGCTGGATTTCACGACCCTCAGATCACAACCTGAGCAGAAACCAAGAGTCGGACACCTAACTGATGGAGCCACCCAGCCGCCCCTGTATTTTAACTTTGTTAATGGGCCCGAGTCAGCTGCAGCGTCCCAAGGGGCGAGGGTCCCGGCGCCCCCGATGTTGCTGGTCCTGGGGCACCAGGCTGTTAACCCTTGGGCCACCACGTTTCTTGAGAGCCCCCCGCTGTCAGGGATCGCCTTCAGTGAGCACTCAGTAGGCCCTGAGCTGGGGACTTAAGCACATTTTACCATTTAGTTGCTGAAAGTCTCCTTACTCTCACGTTACAGGTGGGGACACTGTGCTGTGACCGGGACAAAGGCCGGTGTCTCTATCTACAGAAATGAAAGGGCTGTGCCGCCTGGAAGGGCCGACTACCCTTAGAGCTACAGCCCCAGGACGGCACTTTGCCCAGGTGACAGGATGCACTAGGAGGGACCGTCCGGCCCGGGGACAGAGCACCCATCCGTGGGGGACATCTGGGAGCCCCTCAGCCAGTGTCCAGCAGGCTCAGAAGTCTTAGGAGCCCCACGGGGCAGAGAGGGGATGAGCTCAGACCCAGAGGACAGGGAGTCCCTGTTCCATAGCAAAAACACCCAGAGGGAGTGAGAGGCCAGTCCAGACCCGAGCCACACACCCCAGACGGCAGTCAAGGGCGTTAGCGTTCCATAGAGGCCATGAATCCAGAGTCCAGGAAGCCCGGGCCAGTGCGGGGGCCCCGTGCAGGGCACCCCGCAGGAGGTGGTTGCCGCTGTGCCTCCCCTGCGTGGCCCAGCCCCCTCCACCCTAATCTCACCCACTCCTCCCTGCCCCCAGCACCCAGGCCTCCGTCCGGGCCTCAGCTCCTTTATGGTTTTGGAACAAGGGCGCCGCAGACCGCGCACCTGCCCTGACTACACCTGGTGAAGGACCGGTCAGGTCTTGTCCATGCGGTCTGCTCTCATGGGACCAAGGCCAGAAGTCGAGGGCCAGCCCCAGAGGAACCACCGGGCGCAGCAGACTCCCCACTCGGGCCCAGTGTCCTCCCCTCAGCCCTGTCCTCCCCGTCCTCTGGGGGAGGTTAGCCGGACCCCGCAGGTCTGTGCCCCTGTGGGGGCGCCGCCGGATCACTCGGTCATTGCTCAGTAATCATCCTGGGCCACCGTACACTGATGCACCACCTTTCCTTCTCTCTGGGCCCTCAGGCACCTCCTGATCATCCATGACCTCAGCACCCCCACCACTGCCCCAGGGCTCCCTGCACTCGGACCTTCACACGTGGGCAGTGAAGAAACGAGGTCCCCTATCCGGGAAGTCTTCAATTTCCTTAGCGTTTCCTCCCATCCTAAAGCCCTCCACTGTGAAGGGCACACAGCACCAACGTCTGGAATATGGGGGCTTGGGCCATAAAGTCTGGGGTACGGTAGGTCTTGGATCGAAGCAGCCATAGAAGGTAAGTATGGATTGAGCACGTGCCACGTGTGGGGACACGATAGAATTTAGTGTCTTTACCACCAGCCACAGAGGGTTCTTAGTGATCAGGGTGGGTGTGCGCCCCAGCAGAGCAGGCTGACCGGGGCCAGGCCTGGGGGCAGCCCCCACATGGGGGCTGTAACCTCTGACTCCCACGGCCCTGACCTGCTGACCACGTGCTCTGGGGCCTCTCAGGTGCTCTCCTGGCCTCCAGAGCAGAGGGGCAGGCACGGGAACTGCTTTTACAGAGCTGGTCTCTGGGTGGTCACTGGGGGGCGGGGAACAAGGGGCCAAAGGTCCAGAGACAGTAAAGCCAAGAGGCTCTGAAAGGGCACAAGAGGTCATGACTCCCCAGGCAGGGCAAGGAGGCCCCTCCTGTCAGAGGCTGAGCCCCACCCCCAAGGACAAGGCGCCTGCAGGGCCGAGAGGAGGACCTGACCCCACCCTGGCCTTCCAGACCCCATTCCAGCCACCAGGACCTGGATTTCTTGCCCCGTGACCCCCCCCCCCGCCCACCTCCAGGGTCTGCATCCTATGAGGGAGGGCCACCCCCCGCCCGAGGGGCTGCCTGTGGAGGGGGGAGGGGAGCGGGAGGGCCAGGGCCAGGAAGAGGAGGGACAGCAGGGAACAGGCTCAGCGCTCCCCACACCACTGCCTTCCAGAACCCACCTCAGAGCAGCCAGTGTCCAAGGTCTGACCCGGTCCGGGGCTCGGTGGCAACGTGTCAGGTGGGAGGATGGAGTAGATCCATCACCCATCAACAGACGGACTGTTAGCTTGTTTGTGGCTTTCAAATGCTGAGGCACAGCCATGTGGCCTCGCCTGTCCCGCCGAGCTGGGGAACGGACTGCCGGGGTGGGCGGGTGCTCAGAGAGAGGAGCTGGGCTCCGAGGGACGAGCCCGGGGCCGCAGTCCCAGCAGCGCGCACCGCGGGGCAGGAACCTGAGAGACACCCACAGATGCAAGGAGGGCCACACACAGTGAGCGCCTTCTGTGCGCACGGAGTCACCTCCAAGTCAATCTCTTCCAAACACCCCCTGAAGATAAGCGACATCACTTCAAGGGGTCACTATCTTCTCCTCATGGGTGAGAAAATCGGAGTCGATTGAATGAAAGAGGTGGAAGTCCCCCTGCTAATCCAGGTGACCACTCTGACCCTCAGTGTCCTCGTCTCCAGGGCAGGAATGGTGACAGCCACTGTGGCCCCTCTGAAGGTGCCAGAGCTCAGAAGGTGCACACCTCCTAAAGCAGGGCACACACGTAACATGCTGCTGGTACCCCAGCTTCCAGACTCCAAACATCCGTCTCAAACTCTCAGGCCACAGTTGAACACACGTAAACGGGAGGGCGAACGACGCTGGACATGAACACGCCTCGGTCAGTAGGCACATCGGCCTCCCGGGACCAGGCCACAGACAGCCCACCTGGACTCAGCACAGACCAGCCGCTGGACCGTCTGGTTAAGAAGGGCACGCTGGCTAACCCGGCTTTTCTGAACACCACGCGCAACCCGGCGGCTAGAAATAGGCCCAGTGGCGTGGGCGCCAAGGAGGGAGACATTGGCTGAGACGTGAGTCATCTACAGCTCTTGAATGCCAACACTTCTAGAAACAGATATTTTGGGTTCCTCTGGAAAGTGCACCAGGGATGGAGAGGAAAAACCCTCTGGGCCTGAGGCTCGGGCAGGGCTGGGGACGGTGGGGCGGGCAGCGTGCTCGCAGGAGGACAGAGGGCAGTGGGCAAGGGGTCCGAGGAGCACAGACTGGTAGAAGGGGAAGGGGTGCAGCCCTGAGACGCTGCTCCCCACTCAGCCATCTTCGGTCAGTTTTGGCCTGAGTCTCACGACAGGATTGGGAAAGGGTCCCAGGAGAGCGCAGGCCCTCCTGGGGAAGGATGGCCTAAGGGCTCTGTGGGGCTCAGACATGGATGCACCCGCAGCAGGGATCTCCGCAGGCCTCCCAACCGATCCCAGCATGTTGCCCCAGATGAAGCAGAGGCCAAGGTCACCTGGGGACAGACACAGAGTCAGGAGGCCTCAGGGGGCAGTGGATCTGCTCCAGCCCCTGTGGGTGGCAGACCTCGGCTAGAGTCACTGGGGAGCACCTGCCCCATGGCTTATGCCCCTGACGGCCTGAGGGACCTTGGACAATTCAGGACCTCTCTCTGAGCTGCTTCCTTGTTTGCAGAGAACAGAGCAGAAACAGGAACTTGAGAGGATTCTGGAAGACCAACAACAAGAGCCTGTCTGAGATCAAGGTATTGGGGCGGGGGTCAGCCAAACCTGATGCTTCGGGTTGGAGGTGAGCCCCTGGGCCTCCGTTGTGGGTCCTACTTGCTTAGACTCCTTACAGTTAGGAGAGCAAGTCATTTCCTGGTGCCTGCCTTCCAGATAACAGGAGAGTTCATGGGGCGTCTGGGTGGCTCAGTCGTTAAGCATCTGCCTTCGGCTCAGGTCATGGTCCCAGGGTCCTGGGATCGAGCCCTGCATCGGGCTCCCTGCTCAGCGGGAGGCCTGCTTCTCCCTCTCCCACTCCCCCTACTTGTCTCTCTCTGTCAAATAAATAAATAAAAATCTTTAAAAAAACACACAAAAACAAAAACAAGAGAGTTCATTCCACCCAAAACCACCTAAGAATAGAACAGCCAGGGACAGGGGTTCTGGGCAGGTACCCCTCCCCAGGCCTGAAAGCGGGGAGAAAACTGCTTTCAGTGGTTGGTGGGTGGTTGGCGTATGGGAACGTGGACACAGAGCGGAAGGCAGCAGGCCCGTGAGCCTCCGAGGACAAGCCTGGGGCCTCGAGGGAGGCACAGACTCTCACAGCTGTCAGATCCGTCCTGGCTCCTGTCAGGGGCACGGCAAGGTAAGTTTCTAGAAGCTGACTTCTCATAGTAGAAACTGCCGCTCGGTCATGCCATTTTCCCTGTTTCCGACTGCATCACCCCGGAGCTCGCTGCTGAGGCTGCCCGGCCCGCGGGGTTTCGGGGCTATCTGACACCAGAAGTCTGGGGTCAGAGCCTCTCAGCAGCAGGCGGGAACAGGGTCCCCCAGCCCCAGGGGCCTATGCTGGGAGATCTGGGCCACTCCCTTGTTGCCTGCTGGGGCGCCAGGTCCCTCTGCCCTAAGCCTCCAGGACTCTGGCCCATTACGGAAATGCTGTAGCTCACCCGCTCTGTCCACGGAGATCTGCCAGGTCCTGGCCCACACCTCAGCCTTTCCCGCCCCTGCCCGTCCCAGATGCAGCAGCTTGCTAAGTGCCCATAGCCCCGTCCCCAGGCTCCATCCTGTGCCAGCATCCCTAGCACCCAATCTGAGCCAGGTCAAGGCTCGGACAGGAGCAAACGGATGATTAAAGCAAAAACGTTAAAGTCTATGAAAAAAAAAGTGGTTACTTTTAGAAATTGAAAAGAGGGACGGGGAGGAGTTTTTTCCCCCATAAACACAATTTAATAATTTAAAAACCCTTTATGCTTTCCACTGATATTATTTGAAATACGAAGTTAAATTTCATAACTAAAGACCAATTAAAGCTGTAAACACACTGCTTATTTCCAGACTACGTGTCCTGGGGGCCGCGTGCCCCCTTCCCGAGGGCCACGGCCTAGTCAGGGGTGATGGGCCCCCACTTCGCTCCAGCCCCCTCCTCCTTAACAGCTGTGATAACAGACCAGATGCGCATTTCTGCCAGAGTGTGAGTTTGGGATGGTTGGTGGGTTTCAGTGAGTCCTGTACTCCCTCCGCATGTGGGCTTGAATCCGGGAGGGGGGGTCCCTTCACCTGCCCAGGGAGACAGGGCTCAGACCCCCCTCCCAGCAAACACCCACACTGCACTCCTCTGTGGACCAACAGTTGGCCGGGGTTGGGGGGATGGATCAGCCCGGCCCCCGCACTCAGTAGAGCTCGCACAGACAAAACCCATAGTTACAAACTGTGCTTAGTGCCATGAACAAAATCAACAGGTGCTAAGGTAAGCGGGCTGAGCAGGGGAGCCTCCTTCAGCAGGGAGACCAATGACCACATGTCCCACATCCACTCTCCCCTCCTCCCTCCTAACACAACCCCAGGATTGGCCGTGCAGCTCTAGAGATGTTTCTCAGCTCCCCTGGCAGAGAGGGGCTGGCAAACAAATTATAAATGATGGGCTGGGACTTCTAGAAGAGTTCCTTAAAGAGGGCTGCCTCTGCCGAGGGAGGAGTCCTTTCTCTCTCGTCCCTGCTTCATCCTCCTTGTTCCTGCCCGGAATATGGTTGTGATTGTTGGAGCTCCAGTAACCATTTTGTGACATGAAGTGACCTTAAGTTTGGGAAGCCCAAGTTTAGACAGCAGGCAAATTCTAGAGCCAAGCGCTGGACTTTTCATTCTGAAACCTGTATTTTTCACCCTTTACAACTCCTTTCTTCTCAATACACACACACTTATGTGCACACACACGCACACACACAGAGCTGAGATGGAAAACCAGGCAGCCTTTTGGTGTCAAGTAGAGCTTCTTGTGGGACGCAAGGCCCCAGTGAGTGCAGGGAAAGCTTTTGCCATGTGAGCTCAGCCCCAAGCACAGGGAACAGTCAGACCAGAGGACAGCAATTCTTGTTTTACTGATGGTTCAAAATCAAATTCTCAATTCCTCTCTGTGACCGCAACCAGATAAAATTACACAGTGCCAGCAACTTATAAATAGAAGAAAATAAATGGGGAGAAATGAGCAGATTAAGCCATGAGCCTCCAGGAGAAATCAGAGGAGGGAATTCGCTTTGTTCGTATTTCATTCTGCCAACGCCGTGGCTAAAATTCTCTGTGCTCTGCATCTGCTGCGTGTGGTCCCTGGTGAGTCTCTGGCTCCATCCCGTTCTCACGTCAGCTGAATCTGAAGTGAAAATGCAGAGCATCTCATGCTGGAGCCTCTGCACTTGTGACGGTGCTCAGGATGCTGAGTCCGTAAAGTTAGACACACATCGGGAGACACGTGGTCCCCTTGATGGTCTGTATTTGGTGGGCACCGCGCACCTGCCGGTGAGGACACAGGAGGGGTCCCACAGAGAGCAGCCCCCCAGCCAAGCCAGGGAGCGGGACACCAGGTCCACGGCCAAAGTCGGCAAGGGGATGCGCTCTCCCCACCAGCACTGCTCCCGTCTTGCTGCTAGCTCAGTCACGTGCTCATTCCTCTTTGCAAACTTGCTCAAAGTCCAATTGAAGTCAACACGAAACACTGGCAAACCGAACGAGAGAAAAGATTAAACATAAAAGATCCGGCGCGTTGTCTCTGGAGCTGCCTGGCTTCTTGGGTGTACAAAGGCAGCACGGCTGTGATTCTCTTCTGCCGCAGAGAGGACAGCAACGCTGAAATACACCAGAGGGAGGCGGTGTCACCGCGAGAGCCCGGGAGAGTGAAGTGTCAAACGTCTGGGCTCACCTTCCCAATCTCTCTGCCAGGACACGTCTGTTACAGGGGGCGCATCTCAGCAAGCAAGCCCAAGCCTCCGGTCAGCAAGTTTCGGAGCGGGACAAAGAGCCTGCCCCAGGGAAGCCATCGGGCCCTGGGGCTCGGAAGGATCTAGAGCACCTGGCGCACAGTCGCATCCGCCCCGGTCCTGCCTGCCGTCCTTTATTGTTAAACTTTTCATTTTGAGGGGCGCCTGGGTGGCTCCGTTGGTTGAGCGTCTGACTCTTGATTGAGGCTCAGGTCATGATCTCAGGGTCGTGGGTGGCATCGAGCCCCGTGCTGGGCTCCACACTGGGCATGGAGCCTGCTTGAGATTCTTTCTCCCTCTGCCTCTCCCCCCACCCCCTAAAAAATAAATAAAAACAAACTTTTCATTTTGAGAGAACAGTAGATTCACGTGCCATTATCAGAAATAACAGACGCCCTTTACCTGGGTCCTCCAATGGTAACACCTGAGAACCCTAGTACAGGATCACATTAGGACGCCGACCTTGGTGCGGCCACCCTCCCACAGCCACACCCCCTTTACTCCCAACCACCAACCGCCCATCCTTCCTGGCTCCATAATTTCGTCATTTTAAGGATGTTTTCTCAAAGGATCATACATATGCCATTTGGGGGGGTTGACTTTTTTGTACTCAGCTTAATTCTCTGGAGACTTGTCCAGCTGGCTGTGTGTGTCTCTCACACACACACAATTTACACGTTCATGCTCACACTGGCACATGCCCGCATTTGCATGTGCTTGCACACTTGCTCACACTCACATGTGTACACACACACCCCAGGCCACGTGCTCAGGCTCACACTTGCACACATATACACACCTGCACGTGCTTACATGCTCACATTCACACACACTCACGTTAGGGGCTGAGCTCACGTCCGGGGCCCTTTATGCTCCTTGGTTTTTGACAATGACGAGCTTGAGGCAGGAAAAAACAAAAACTGAATCTGTTGTCTGGCTGCCGTATCTCTGCTTCTTTTGCCTGCTACTTTGGCGAGGCATTCCTTTGGTTTTTGTTGTGCTTTATTTTTACTTCTTAGGCCGTAAAACTCATTAGCTCAGCACTGAAGCGGGGACAGGCATCTGAGGACAGGAATCTTGGCCGCTCCCCAGGGGGATGGGGTGACCGCAGGCCTCCCCTCCCTGCCTGTCCAGGCGCTCCCCATGTCGGCAGGGTGGAGGCCCCACTGGAGGGTCCTCTCTTCCTGCCCTCCCGCCCCACTAAGCCCAAGGGCATGGCCACATCCGGGGCAGGCTGGCCCCGGGTCCTCCAGGGTCAAGGGAGGCCCTGGCGATCCTGCAGGCAGGGCAAGGCAGGGCGGGAGAGCCTTGCTCATTTGAACAAAAAATATAAGGTGGTGGCAGAAACTCAGCCATTGGGATGAATTATACTTTATTTCAATATTTTAATAAGCCAAATAGATACCCAAAAAACTGATGAACAGAACATCAAAGCTTTCAATCAAGGCAGGATCGGGCCCTGGCCTCGCTGAGGTCTCTTCTCACTCACCTCCCGCCGACCCGGCCCTGCTACCATTAATAAGGGGGAATGGAGTCTGGAGGCCCGCAGGAGGCTCACCTCCTACCACCGTCTTCAGCTACACACCTGACAACAAAAGGCACACCGTGCAGGGGGATGCTACTTCAGCCAGTACTTTACTATCGCAGCAGAAAAAAGGAAGGTTTCCTCTTGCCCTGGCAACAGCCCAGCCAGTGAGAGACATTGTCACGGCGCAGCCAATGAGAGACTGTCACGGCCCAGCCAATGAGAGACTGTTTCAGCCCAGCCAATGAGACTGTCACGGCCCAGCCAATGAGACTGTCACGGCCCAGCCAATGAGAGACTGTCATGGCCCAGCCAATGAGAGACTGTCATGGCCCGCCCAGCCAATGAGAGACAGCCTCGACCCAGCCAATGAGAGACTGTCATGGCCCTGCCAATATGAGACGTCATGGCCCGCCCAGCCAATGAGAGACTGTCATGGCCCAGCCAATATGAGATTTCATGGCCCACCCAGCCAATGAGAGACTGTCACAGCGCAGCCAATGAGACGTCATGGCCCACCCAGCCAATGAGAGACAGTCACAGCCCAGCCAATGAGAGGCCAGTACACTTCCAGAGCCCAGTTTACTCCAATGGACTTTCTGTTTACAACAGCCCGAGCCCCCACCCCCTCCCATCCTCTATAAAAGAGCGTCCTCGGCGCTGTTCTGACTGGTCTACGGTGTTGCCTCAGCGAGCTGTCTGGGGGCTGCGGTTCTGTCGTCCCCAGATAAACCCGTTCTTGCTGGGAAGTTAACTGGCAGTTGTGTCTCACGGTGAACAGCAGCTTGACCCCCAAAGCACGGGTGGAAGACGGCTGCAGCCGGTGAGGTCCTCCGGTCACCGGAGTGGCGGGGTCTTTGGGAGCAGGAGTCGGAGCCTGCAGCCGTTCCGCCGGGGGCACCCCCAGCACGCGCACGCGCACGCGCACACACACGCCCGCGGGCGCACAGCAGCCCCCCCCGGCTGCCCGCAGAGCAGAGCAGCACAGGGACAGGTCCTCTCGTGGGCAAGAGCCGGCAGGAGCCAGAGGCCCCTCGGGGCCTGGGTGGACGGCGCTCCCCGACACCGGGAGTCTGCTGCGGGCTCTCCGGGGGCGGGGACGCAGGTGGGCCGGGGCCAGAAGTGCCCCTACTCAGAAATGGCCCACGGCCAGGACGGTTTAGAGGGCACGAGGGGCTCCGGGGACCGTGCCCAGGACGGCAGCGCGCAGCGTCTGGCCCTGCCTGTCCCTTCCCGCAACCGCCCCGCTCCGCCGGGATCCACTGGGCGCCTTCATTGCTATTCCAAGCACCCTCAGCGCTGCAGCTCGGTCTGTCCCACTATTTATAGGCGACTAAAGAGCCACAAATTACTATTGTAACACTTCTGAGCGCTGAGGAGCACAAAGGGCTGAAACGCTGGCTGACGGACCTCGTGTCTCTGGCGGGTTTGCAATAAAACTGCCTCTTTTCTCTTAAGCGATGAGTGTACTTCCAAGGCCTCTCCAAAAATATAACTTCCTTTAAATAAACTGCTCCATCGCATTTCCCTGAGGGCGCAGGCAACTCTCCTCTGCTAAGCCCTGTCACCAGGGAAGGGGGGCGGCTCGCACACGCAGGCTCAGCAAGCTTCCCGACCTCCCCGCTCGGCTCCAGCCTCCCTGACTCCACGGCCACCGGCTGACATCCTCCCACGGCTTGGAGGTCGGCCTCCCGGCCGCACAGGCAGGCTGGAAAAACCACCCAACACCCGATGGCTCACACTTGCCCGCAGCCGCTCTGTGCCCGCAGGCCTGTCAACACTTTACACGCATTAATTTAGTGAGTCCTCACACAACCTGAGGCCGGGGCTACCGCCGATCGCGGCGCGGCAGACGGGGCCTGGCTCTCCGGCTCCCTCCCACTGCCTGGCGTCCCCCGTAGGGCCGGCACCCCACCGGCAGGCGGGGCAGCCCCCTGCTTGGGCCGGAGTGCTGCTTCACCCTTAAGTCACTCGCCAGGAAGCCAGGTCAGTGCAGTCACCACAGCGATCAGGCCACGAAGCCCGCGTGCACGTGCCTTGTCCTCTCAGGGGCCAGGGGGCCCTCCTGACCGGGGCGGCCAGGTGGCAGCACGATGGGAGGAAGCCTGAGGCGGAGTGGGGCTGTGGGGGTCCTGAGCCCCTGGAGGGGCCTTTGGGGAGGTACACAGGCTGGCCCTCGGGGACAGCACCTTGCGTGGGCCCAGACCCGGGCCAGAGGCTGCCGAGGTATGGGGGACGGTGTGCCAGGTGACACGGACGGAGCGCAAGCTGACCGGCCGCAGCTGCCCTGCCACCTCCCTGCCACGCTGGGTCCCGTGAGGCTGCTCCCCAGACAGCGCTTCTGCCAAGAACCTCGGGCACCCCGGGAGTGACCCGCCGGAACCTCGAGACGTCTCCCCTGCCCGTGGTCAAGGAGCGAAGGGCTGTCCGGGTGGGGGAAGAGTCCAGGCCAGCCGGCAGGTGAGGACGCGGTACAAGTCTTCATCAGCGCCCCCCAGCACCCAGGCTCCGGTTGTCTGGGGTGTGCCCTGAGGGGGGACCCCGAGCCAGCTCCGCGGGTGTGCAGACCCGAGGGCCGAGCCCGAGAGCCTGCACCGGCCAGTCCCGGGACGGGGCCTTTCATCAGCCTTCCCAGGTTCTCAAGGGGCCACCTGAGGGGCTGCAGCACTTCACCCCGACGCGCCGCCCTGGCGCCCCACACCCCGCTGCTGGGTTTCGGCTCCTCTCTAGCCCGCCCCCGCCCTGAGCTTCCAGGCCCTTCCGCAGCGGCCATGCGTGAGTGGGAGCACCCCCATGTGGAGCCCCTTTCCGGAACTCTGCTAGATGTCTCAGCGGTTCGTCCCAACTCCACCTGAACGTCACTTGCCTGTGATGCACCCACGCCCACTCGGGATGACGTGTCCCCGGCAAAACCTTCTTTCTTGGGGGTTCCGTCCTGGGTCTTGGGACAGAGCCCTGAGGACTGCAGGCCCCAGGGAACCAGCAGGTGGCAGCTCTGTGCCCCCCCCACCACATCCACCCCAACAGGACTTGGGTGACTTTTAGGGCCACCCCCGGGGAAACCTGAGGCAGAGGGGTGGCGGACCCCAGCCTGGGTCTGAGGGGACACCTGGTCCGCACGTCTCTGGGCCACAGTGGCTGCTGGACACGGTCTCCAACGTGGACCCTCAGGCAGACGCAGCCGCTTCAGGCTCCTGAGCAACGGGGGGCAGACGGCACCAAAGGAAACTGGGGGGACACCAGCAGCAACCATGCACATGAAGGAGGCTCCACCTCACTGGGAACGCAGGACCCTCGTGAGGCCCGTCACGCGTCCCAGGCCGGCCAGGGCCCAGCACCTGCTGAGCACCAGGGAGACGGGCCCTCGCCTGCCCGTGCTGGGCGTCAGCAGGGATGGCTTCCCTGCGGGGCCAAGGCGGGAAGGGACTGGGCAGAGGCCGCGCACGGGGACAGCAAGTGTCGGAGTCGGGGGAGAGGGCAAGCCACATTCCCACGGCGGAGCCTCAGCGTGCTGCCGGTGGGGGGGCCCAGTGCAGGGCGGCCAGCTCTCCTGCACACACACGTGTGCTCACGCACACACACCATGCTCCTTCTGCACTTCAACCGTGGACGTGTTCCTATGGACCCAAGCAAAGTATGAACACAAATGCATTTGTACACGAGTCACGGTGCCCCCCCAAACCATGGTCACCCTGTGAGGACCCTGGGACCACAGCCCTGTGTCTGCCAGGCCCAGGGTCCCCCGGGTCAAGGCCCTGATGCCACCCACACCCTTGCTGGTCCCAGGGAGGATGTGTCCCAGGCCGTTCATGGCAGCACAGACCAGGGCTGTGGGCAATCCGGGCTGTCCAGGCGGCTCTCCAGCGAGGGGAGGAGTATGTGAACCCACGGGGCTCCGCATGGCTATGAGCCACGGATCAGACATACCTACCACGCACAGGCAACGGGACTCAACTGATGCCCCTGCACCCCACGGACACAGCCAGCCAGGCCCGGCTGTGGGACACCCTAGGGCCAAGGGCCCAGGCTTCACGAGATAACGGTAAGAAGAGGCGGATGGAGCTATGGCCTGAAGAGAAGCGGCGCACTTTGAAGCTAGGAGTCAGGGGGCCAGTTCGGTGGTTCCCAGTAAGCCCGGCAGAGTCACCACGGAGCACAGGAACCCACTTGGCGGGCACCAGACGAAGTGAACCATTCCAGGTTCACAGCAGTGCCACCGACAGATGAAGGGACAAGCACAGCTCAGTCCACCCGCACGGTGTTGTGTCACTCGGCCACGAGCGGGGGGGGGAGCACTGACCCCCCCCACGACGAGCGTGGGCCTCGAGGCCACGATGAGTAGCCAGAGGAGCCAGGCACAAAGGGCCACGGAGTGTGCGCTTCCATTTACAAGAATGTGCAGCACTGACAAGTCCGTGGAGACCGAGAGAGGATCGGGGGCGCCGGGGGCGAGGGGCGAGCGCCGACGGGTGCCGGTTCCTCTGGGGTGATGGGCACATTCGAACCGGACGCAATGACTGTGCAGGCAGGTGTCCCCGAGGCCGCTAACGGTGAATCAGAGGTTGTATTTACCAGCACAAGAACGGTTTGAACTGTGACGGGAACGACTGACTACACTGGAGGCTCTAGGGGGCGTGCTTGGGCGGTGACCCCATTCAAACACACAGGCGGTGGTAACTGTACAAGTCGGGACGGTCCTTATTCGGCGGGGGACACATGGGGGCGCTTCCGGGGGCCGCGGGGTGCTACTGACCCAGCTGGGGTCCCCTCGTGATCGCAGGAAGCCACACACTGCCTCTGAGTGGTTTTCTCTACCTGGCTTCTGGGGCGGACAGACAAACACACACACTCTATGCGACACCCCCAAGGGTCAGGGCACAGTGGCCGTCTCAGCCGTGACCGGGGTGCCGGTGCTGGCTGCGGGGAAGAGAGGGTGAAAGTCACCTAACGGTGAGAATGTATACGTTTCTCCCCAGGTCAGGTCTGGAAGAAGCAGGCTGCCCGGCAGGGTCCAACCCTCCCTCCAGGGTCCTGTCCCAGCGACCCCTCAGCCTGCAGCTCAGGAGAGCACCAGGAGTGTGCACGGAGCACGGGTAAGCTACCTAGGGCCCGGCCCCAGGGCAAGAGTACGTTGTGTGTAGATTCAGACTTCCCGTTTGCATAAACTAGAACAGAATGATTTATAGTTAAAATGATTTCAATTTTACAAAATAACCTAACCAATTAATACGCTGGTCTCACATAAATGCTTGGCTTTTTAAACATCTCATTTCTAAATCCCTACAGGGTGACAATAAAGTGAAAATCATGAAAATAGGATTTTCACTTTTCCCCTTTTCACGGTTTCTTTGAAGAACCAGCTTGCCCGTCCTGTGGATTCCCCACTCGTGTCACTGAGCATGTCCTTCTGTCCCCAGCGTCTGTGAACTGGTCTTGGCTCTGTAGGTCTAACCCGATTCAGGTTCTTCCCTCTCCTTCTGGGCAAGATGCCCTCGCAGGCAGTGGTGTGCTCCTCTACCAGGAGCCACGTGTCTGCTTGCTTCTGTTTTGTGGGGTCAGCACCGCGGGTTTTCACCACCTGGATCCCTTGACCCAGTCAGGGCTGCACGATGGAGTCCACCCTTCCTTCCTCATCTATTCTTTCTCTAAAGTCGCCCTCATGGCCTCTGGACCACCCTCCTGGCAGGAGCGGTCTGGGAGCACCTGGATGGGAAGGGCAGGGTCGGGGCGTGACCCTGCCCTTCATTAATCCTTTTCCAAAGGACAAACGGGGTCCCCAGCACCCTCCAAAGTCCTCAGTGACGTACTTCCTCCACACATCTGATGGCTCCGCCCCGCGGCAGCTCGTGCCCTCGTGACACCTCCTGACGGCCTGAGTGCTGGCCGGGGCCCGGTGGGGTGCTGCCAACACGACACCCGTCCCTGGAAACGTGACGTCCAAGCTCCCACGCTGCACCTGCCCACGGGTGTGGTGGGACACAAATGGTGGGGAGAGCGCGTGGGGTGGGCGGGGGCTGCACAGGGGAGGGGTGGGGACCATCCCGTCTGAGAGGGGAGCATATGGCTCATCCTGACCCTGAGATGAAGCTAATTCCTGGTGACATTTTGCCTCCTGCTTTCTTCGTTCTGGGGACACGGGGCTGCTGGGGGGGTTAGAATGTGGGGAGACCCACCCCTCCTTCTGCCCCATGCACACGGACACAGCCTGGTGTTTTCAAATAAAAGGTTGAGGGGCGCCTGGGTGGCTCAGTGGGTTTAGCGTCTGAGTCTTGTCAGCTCAGGTTGTGATCTCAGGGTCATGGGATCGAGCCCTGGGTCAGGCTCCATGCTCAGCGGGGAGTCTGCTTGGGATTCCCTCTCCCTCTGCCCCTCCCCCGCTTCAGGCACACACGCACACTCGCTCTAAAACGGAAAAAAATTGTTGAGCTTTCTGGAGAGCAAACCATGGCACAAGTTATATAAGGTGTGTTGTGGTTTGGGGACACAGAGTTTCACAAAAACTGCCTTCCATTTTATGCTAGAGTCTGCAAGTGTCCATCTGATCATTGCTAGAGAGGGGACAACAATCCCCAGAAGGACGCTGAGAAATACGTTACTATTTTCACCATCGCTGCAGCGGCCGAGGTACTTTTCCTGAGGGCTCCTGACGTAACTCTCGGTCTGCAGACCTCTGGGCGCACTCCTCAGACCTCAGTGCCTGTTGTGGACTGAACTGCGTGCCCCCCAAACTCACAGGTCCGAGTCCTGACCCCCCGCACTTCAGGATGCAACTGCACCCAGAGGTACAGGTGGTTCAGTTAAAACAGGGTCACAGGGTGGGTCTTAACCCGATCAGACCAGTGTCCCCATGAGCAGAGGGGATGAGGACACACGCAGAGGGACGAGCGCATGAGGACGCGGGAGAAGACATGTCCACGCGCCCAGGCAAGGCCTCGGGAGGAGCCAGCCCTGCCACAGCTGATCTCGGACCTCCCGCTCCAGCCCTGGGACAGAGCACGCTGCCGCCGTTCGAGACTAGGTCTGCGCATCGGTTAAGACAGCCCGAGCGGACGGACAGCGCTCCTCCCCGCTGGCTGCCCCCGGCCGAGGACACTGCCCCAAGCAGCTGCTTGACTCAGCTCTGCCCCCTCCGGGATCTGTGAAAGGTGACCTCCCCAGACGGCCCCTCACCTGCCACAGCCAACCCCTCAGCCCACTCTGCTTTCCCCAAACCCCAGCTCTTCCTCCACTGGAACGTGAGCTCCCGGACAATGGAGCCGGGCGCGTGGTGGGCCCTCTACGGAGGCGCACACCGGGGCTCCATCCCGGGGACAGCCCACGGCACAGCGGCGCGAAGCTCCTGTCCCGGGGCCCGCGCACAGACGGCCTGCACCTGGGCTAATGCCTGGCCGTCACCGGCTCAACACCCTTCATGATTTTAAAGAGAGGCCCCATACGTTAATTTTGCACAGGGCCCCACAAATCCTGCAGCCGGTCCTGCCTCTGGGACCCCCCCACCCCGTTCCAGACATGGGCCCCACATACCTTGAACATCCTCACCAAGGTCTTACACGCACTTCATGGCCAGTAATTGATTCCAGGGAGGGGTGGGGGGACCCAGTCCAAACAACGGGACCCAGCTTCGCGACGGGCCCGGCTCTGTGGCTCGTTGGTGCTCCGGAGCTCTGGGGGTGCCAGGCAGAACGGCCCTGGCTACTCCTCGCTGCCCTCCCGCTGCCCTCCCACCTTCTGGGGGCAGCGGGACGAGAATCCCCAACTCAGGCTCTGCTTCCAAGCAGATGACTCACTGATGACTGCCCCAACTGGCTGCAGGCCAATGCTGGCGCCACATCCACCCTGGGCCGCAGGCTTCAGCCCCGGTTCACAGAGAGAGCGGGAGCCTCCCACGGCGACCCGAAACCTGGGCAGGGCCCCCTGGACGCCTCGCCCACACGTCACAGGTTCCAGTCCGACTGGAAGCTGGCCTCCAGCTGACAGCAGCTCCAGGTTCCTCCCACACCAGCCCCTGCTCCTCCCTGCCAGGACTCCTTGGGAGCCCTGGGGAATGCCAGCCTCCAGCTCCTTCAGAGACACACGCAGGTGCCTCGAGCACAGCAGAAAACCTGCGGGAGTCCTGGGGCTGGGGGCCTGTCAGCGCCGCACGGACAGCCAGGCATCGGCCCCGCTTACGACTCCTCACCCTTGTCAGAAGTCTACCCCAAGTAAAGGGGAAGACGATGCTTCCTGCTTTGAAACCTCACGTCGGGGAGACTGGACGCGCCGCCCGCCCCACCCGGGGTCTCCCGTTCACGTGCCGTGGGCCCGGAAGTTCCGTGGGAGGGACCGGGTGGCCAGCAGCAGGCCCCTCCAGACAGAGTGTCTCCGAGCCGGTGAGCGAGGGCGAGCGGAGCCCCAGCACGGCCGCTTGGTGAAGGGACAGGGGCCACGCGGGGCTGAGCAGGGAAAGGGGCCTGACCAGCAGTGACCTCACCTGAGGCCTGCACCACCTCCAGATTTCCCCCAGGGCGAGGGCCACTGAATCCCGTCTCCTGTTTCAGCCAGCCTGAGTCTGGCTTCAGTTAGTCGAAGCATTCCGAATCAACATGTCCCTCCCGAAACCCAAGCACATCACCGATTCACGTCAGGGCAGAACGTAGTACATAAATAATTACAAAAAGACAGCCTTAACCGTCCAGCAAGCTGCCACAGACACGGGGCTGGGAAGCGGAAGGTAGGGCTGCCTCGCCCCTCAGAAGCCCCCACACATGATACAAACTCAGGGACCCCCAAGGCCCAATCCACCCAACACTGAAACAGCCGAGTCTGCTTCCCGCCCAGGAAAGATCTGGAAGAGAGGATTCAGGACCATTCAGACTGGCGCAAAGCAAAGGGGCTCTGAGAAAAGGCGTCAGGTCGGGGCTGTTCCCCTTGGGAACACGGGCTGAGAGAAGCGGGGGCCTGGCCCGGTGGGCAGGGGGCCCTCGGAAGCAGAGCTGTGGGTGTGCAGGGCTCAGGCCTCAGCAGGGAGAACGGGCAGGGGGATGGTTTCTCCACATCTGGGTGACCCAGGGGCTTTAGGCAAGACAGGGCGTTCTGGGGGCCCCTGGGTGGCTCAGTCGTTAAGCATCTGCCTTCAGCTCGGGTCACGACGCCAGGGTCCTGAGATCGAGCCCCACAGTGGGCTCCCTGCTCGGCGGGAAGCCTATTCTCCCTCTCCCACTACCCCTGCTTGTGTTCCCTCTCTGTCAAATAAATAAACAAAAATCTTAAAAAAAAAAAAAAAAGACAAGGCGTTCTGTTCTTCAACAGGAGGACTGCCAAGAGCCATAATGACCGGATTGTTCTCCCTCTCAGGGTGCAAGGGCAGACACACCCCAGGGCAAGGCCCACGCCACTCAAGTGCCAAGAAGGAAATGGGGTCCTGGGGTGTGCCCAAGGGATTACCCAACCCGAGGAGTGCTGGCTCAGCCCCTGGGAGTGGTCTGGCCCTCCAGCATGGAAGGCAGGATCCACTCCCCAGAAAGGAGCCAGCCCAGGAACTAACCCACCACGGAAGAGACAGGACCAGCCACAGGCACTCAGTTACACGCTTGTCCCCCTGCCCCCCGGGTGGCCCAGGCACCACGTGTCAGGAGCTCCTAGGGCACCCTGACACACTGAGGGCTGGTGACGCCGAGCTGGGTCAACCCTGTCCCTGGCCGCAGGATGCTCTGCGGTGCAGGGTGAGGGCACACAGGGAAAGGCAGATGGTGGGGCGGGGCGACCGGGCTGTGGACAAGGTGGGGTGATGAGGTGACCCAGAACGCCCCCTCCCCGCCCCCTGCCCCGTTGCCCAGCACAACCCCTGGACCCTGGCCAGGGAAATCTGCAGCACTGCCAAGCAAGGCGGAGTGCTTTGGGTGTCCAGGGAGTTTGGGGCCACTCTCTGGCTTAGTCAATCCTAACTGCCCCCCACCCCCGCAACATTCCAGTGTTTTCGATCCCTTTCACTCTGGCAATCCTCCCAGAGCAGGAAATTTTCCGGGGGCAGGAAAGGGACGGGGCCAAGCTCTGAAGTATAAGACTCAGGAGAGAAAAGGCCTGGACTTGGGGACTGTGGGGGGCAGGATGCTTAGTCAGCCCCAGTGTGGGTGGGCCTGTCCTAATCAGGCAGGCTGGAGTGCAGAGAAGAGGATGGAGGAATGGATGGGAGCCGAGTGGCCATGGGCACCGGCCAGGAGCTGCGGACAACCAGCAAGAACAGAGACCTCAGGCCCCCAGCTGCCAAGAACTGAACTCTGCCAGCCGCCAGTGGGCTGGGACGGGGACCCCACACGTCACCTGTGACAGCAGCCCTGCCCTCACCTCAACTTCAGCCCGTGAGACCCTGAGCAGGAGCCTGCAGGGCCATGCCCTGGCGCCCGACCTCAGCACTGCGGTCCCAGCCCCCGAGTGTGCAAGACTGAATGAGCATTTACAGAGAAAAGCAGAGAGAAGAAGGGAGGAAAGAAACAAGAGGGAAGGGGGTGACCGCAGGGAGGGGCAGTGAGCCGGACTGCCGGGGACCCGCGGGGAGTGCAGGCCACTGCAAGAACCGAATGTCGTTACTCAGAATCCCACGGTGCAGGTTCCTAAGCGCGGCGGGCACACGCTTGGAAGAGAGCAGGTGTCCACAGTGCCCCCATGAGCAAGGCCCCGCGGTGGGCGAGAACCCAGCGCGGCCACCCAGGGCCCCCCTCAAACTACACAAAGGAGCCGTGGCGTGCCCGCCCGCTGGGTGCACTGGCTACGCACCGCTGACCCAGCCCTCGGGCTGACTCCCCTTTCTTCCCGTGCTGTGTGGCCCCCCAGCAGGCTGCCCGGCTGTGCAAATAAGCAGCGGGGGCAGGGGTTGTGACCCACGGGCAAACCGTAAAGTTCGGGGGCTCTGCCGCCCCACCCCGGGAAAGGACAGGGGTAAGGTTGGTTCCCCACAGCTTTCTGCCTGGGGCTCTACCCACACTCCTGGGTTTCCAGAAATGGGGTGCCGGCAGCAGGGACACCCCGTGGAGCCGTCGGAGATCACCGACCCCACCCACAGGCAGACGAGGTGGTTAGGGACCCACCCGAGGAGGAACCAGGGCACCTTTCCCTCTGCCCACCTCAGACGGGAGGGCGCTGGCTACGTCGGCAGGAGCACCCACCCCCACCACCCCCAAACCTGGCTTCCAACAGGCCCTGGGGGCCACACCTCTCCTTTGCCTGCACATCAGCCTCCGACCCTATGAATCCAGAGGCTTCCAAGAGGTAGGCAGGGCGGCAAGCCTTGGGGCCACAGGCCCCACAGATTCCCCCAGGCCCATCTGCCAAGTGCGTAGGGCTGCCTGCCCACCTTCACGCTCCGCCTTCGAGGTCTGCAGCGCCAGCCAGGAGGGCCCCGGGCAGGGTACACATTCTTCCTGGGGCCTGCTTCCCAGCCATTGGCAGTGAAGAGTCTGCAGCCTCCAGGAGAGGGACGAGCGCGGAGTACAGAGCCTGGAGCTCTGCCAGCCACCCCTGGAGGGAGGGGCCTGGGCAGCTCAGAAAGGAAGCCCCCACGGTGGCCTCACCTGTGGGGCCAGGCAGGCTGGAGGTGAGAAACCAGGCTCGAAGGACCCCGACCTGCGTCCAGCCTGGGGCCTGGAGGACAAAACAGGCTACTGGGCCGACTGGGCTGGGTGAGGATCCATGCAACCATCCCCATCGGACAGACTCAGAGCCCTGCTCACCCACCCGGGGCACAGGAGACAGCGCCAAGAAAAAGAACAAGATGGGGCTTTAGCCACTGGCCAGTGGGACAGCATTCCTGATGACCTGGCCGGGAGGGACTAGAGATATAATCCAAGGACCAAGGGCGCCCCCAGAGGCAGCTGGTGGGACTGCACCCGCTCCCTGTGGCAGGTCCCAGAGGGATGGGAGCGGATGAGGGAGAGGACATGGGGGAGAAGCAGGGGAAGCGGACATCCCAAGGGGCCACCCAAGGGGGCTGCGCTGCCCTCCCTGGACCTCCACCCTGCCCTTCACCCACACAAGGATGGAGGGCTCCACACAAACAAGGCCACTCCACGGAGGACGCCGCCATGGGGGAGGATGCCGTGGAGAGAAGACACCATGGGGGTAACACGTGAGGAAACAGGTTACTTTACAGATAGAATTGCCACGGTTCTTCAATCGTCTCTTCCGTAAAGGGCGGGTGGGCGACGGACAGGATGAGGACAAGTAAGTGGGTGGAGAGAGGTGAGAGATGACAGGACAGAGGACTAGGAGGCGGGGAAGTAGCGATGACAGGCAGACATACACAGGTAAGTAGAGGCTCAAGAGGTAGACAGACGACAGAGATGTGAGTGTGCCTTTGCATGCACGCCCACACGTCACGCCGCAGGAACAGAGCCATCTGCGGTGCAACCTCAGTGCACGCGTCCGGCTGACCGGCAGCTCAGAGCGAAGAAACTCCCCTCGGAGAGGGATGGGCCATGGCAGCCGCCAGCGTGCCGCGAGACTGGGCTTCGGAGGGGAGTCTCAGGGCGCCGGGGAACGGCTGCTGCAGGCAGACAAGGCACCGCGGGACACAGCTCCCTCCAGCCAAGTCCGGCTCGGAAAGAAAATCAGCCCAATTTACAAGCTAAGTGGCCCCTTTCAGTAGAGTCTCCAAGCCTGCCCACTGCTGAGGTCAGCTGGTTGGCGCGTTCTCTTCACAGTAGAAAGGTCATTTGGGGAAACGTTTCCAGCTGGGATTTAACTGGCCCTTACAGGCTGCGGGCTGGGACCGGGAGCCTCAGTCCTTCCCACAGTGACGGGGCGGGCAGCACGTGGATGCCCCCTGGGGCCCTCCTCTTTCTTCTGCAGGCTACGTGCCACAGGATGGGCCCCCCCATCTGCCCCCTCCAGCGCACCCAGCTGTCCATCAGCCACCATGGTCGGGGTCTCTGCATCCTGCCGCCCATTTGGGGAACTTCTGGGCTGAGGATGAGGAGAGTCCTTTGCTGCCAGGCCCCTAGTGATTAAGAGGCTATTTTTATAAGGCAGCGTGTGAAAAGCCATCAGTCAGAGAGCGTCCCAACCCAGGGCTGCTGGCAAGACTGTCCCCAAGTCCACCCTCTATCCCACTACCAGAGGGACAGGTGCAAAACCACCCTGGCCAGTCACTCCCCTGCGTGAACCTCCAGCAAACACCGGCCCCTCCTCACCTGCCGGCCCTCACCCCAACAAGACCCCCTCCCTTGCATCCCTGATGTCTCTTTGGCCTGGGCAAAAGCTGCCCCCTGCTTTGCCCCCCAACCCCACCCAGGGCCTGACTCCCTCCTGGTCGTGGCTAAAATGGAAGGGAGTTAGAGGTCACAGTAGTGCTTGATGAGAAGCTAACTCAGAGGACCCCCAGGCTGACACAAGCCCTCTGGTAATTCAAGGCTGTGCTGTCCTTGACCCTTCTCAGCAAGCCAAGGACAAAGCTTGAACTCTGGTGACCCGGGGTTGATAGCCGAGAGCCCATGGCCCAGGGGCAGTCTCGGCACCAGGACGGAAGCTCCGGTCCTATGTGTGCCAACACAGAGGTGGCACAGGGATCCCCAGATGCCCCCTACGTAACCACTGAACTCCAGAGCTCGTGTGCCCAGGAGAGACCCTGAAGCAGAGCTGGAATAACCACAAAACTGTAAATCACGTTTGCTACAGGAATTTCTTGTCACCTCGGACACAAACCGTATTTGTTCTAGACCCTTTAGTTGTTCGTGGAAACGATCAATTAATCTATTAGCCTTGTGATCAGTTACCCACCACCACCCCATGGTGGGGGCTCCTACTGGTCCGAAAGCTTCACACAGGCTTTCTCCCCAAGTTAAAGGAAGCCCCCAGGATGGGGTTTCTTTTGGGGATGAGTGAAAATGTCCTAAATGGACTGTGGTGATGGACTCAGAAAACCCCTGAACCGCATACTCTAAACGGGCAAACAGCAGCCTATAAAGCACATGTGGGTAAAGCTGTTTCAGAACAAAACAAGGCAAAGGGACCCCAGAAGACCCTCACCCACACCAGCCCCTCCTGAGCCGGGCAGGGCTGTACCCTCCACATCAGCATTCTGGGAGAAGCAGCCGGTCCCAGAGCTGAGGATTCTTGCTGTGACAAGAGTGACAGATGGTGGGTGCTCCCCACCAAGAGGCCGGCCTGATGTCTCCCACTGGCCCAAATGGGACACGCGATTAAAACAAGGAACAGTAACGGGAGTACAACCCACTGGATAAAACAGGGAACAATGAGCCACCGACGCAAGTCACTCGAGCAGTGGATGGAGTTTGATGAGAAGCTGGGTACTGGGGCTCCGGAGCCCCTCAGCACGTACACCGTCAAGCCCCGCGGGAAGGGGCCACATTCACAAGACCCCTTTGTACCAGAGCCGGCAGGAAGCCGAGGCCCAGGCAGGACAGAGAGCCGGCTTCGCTTCTGACTCCCGCACCCCTCCGCCTAGACGAGAGGAGCACCAGACGCCCGCAGTGGGGACGACGTACAAGACCGCCAGCCTGAGATCCGCCCAGTGTCCAGGTCCTGGATGTGAGGCAGAGATGGAGGACCTGGTTCAAGGGACTAAACAGTAAGGAGACTGTGATGCAGGAGACTCCAGATGGGGCCCCGGGGCCACAGAGGGCATCACCGAACAGACCAGAGGGTTGGATGGCACTGAGGTGCCCATGCTAATTTCTCAAAATCGACGGCTTGCCGTAGGTGAGAGACTGCTGTAGAAAATGTTCCCTAAGTTACTCCAAGTGATAGGAGTCAAGTCAGCGCCTAACTCCCAAACGGTGTGGGTAAAAAAGCTCACTGTATTTTTAACTCCTCTAAGTTTTAGGTTGTTTTGGGGAAAAAAGCAACATGATCCTCAGCACAGTCGTGTTACTCTCCCATTTTACAGGTGGTTATGTGAAGGCTCAGAGTGGCTGTCACCTCACAACAGCACACAGGTAGAACGGCTGAGCCTGTCTCCCAAGAAGTCACCCGCTGGGGCCCGTCAGCCAGGTCCACGAGGGACAGGCAGGGGCGGGGTGGGACGGCCAGCGCTGTGCACCCCTGCGCAGGGGCGAGGCGAGCTCTCCACAGCCGTGAGCAGACGGCACTCTCAGCCCGTCAGTCTGCTCTGACCGGCTGTGCCACCGTGGTGACAAGAGCTCACGGGGTGAGCGGCGCAGGGAGCCCTCGCCTGACGCCGCGCCCCGTCCCTGGAGGTGGGAACCGTCCAGAACCGCGGTCACCTGCCACCGGCCTCACATCCCGCGCCTGGGTCCGTACCCAAGGAGGGCGTGTCCGCGCGGGGGTCTGCAGCGGCCCCACTCACAGTGACCGACAGGTGGGGAAGTGCCCCGAACAGGTGCTAAGGCGCCCCCGCTCTGTGGAAGGTCGCATTACCCCACTTCACACGTGAAAGACCTACCTCACTGTTTTTGCAGATCAACCTGAAGATTTCCACTTTTAGGTGGAAAAGGCGAAAAGCGAAAACCGCGTCCAGCGGCAGGTGTGCAGTGAGCCCCCGTGCAGGCGGCGGACTGCACCCGAGCAGCGAGCGCGGCCCCCCACCTCCTGCCCCGCGAACCACCCGCGGCATCTCAGCCTCCGGCCCCGGGGCTCTCAGCTGCGTCCCTGAGCATCTGGGCTTGATCTCGACTGATTTTGTGTGTCCGTTAGCTAAACATGTCCTGGGGATCAGGAGAGCCTGAGAGAAGTGATTTTTGGGGTCTGGGAATGCTCAGAAGTTTTCCACGTAAACTAACGGCACTTGATTCTTCGCCTTATGTCGTCTCGGCTTACGGAGGGTTTCACAGGAGCGTGGTGCTTTTGGATGGCAGGGGGAGGCTGAGAACCCACACAACAGAGTATCACTCAGCCACACGGGCAATGAAATCCTGATGCTTGCGACAAACACAGATAAACACTGGAAACACGCTATGTGAGAAAAGCTGCACACGGAGACCCACGTGGTGGGATTCCATCTACATGAGAGTCCAGAATCGGGACATCTGTGCGGACACAAAGTGGGTGTCAGCTGGGGTCAGGGGCCGGGAGGGGACAGCTCAAGGACAGCGGTCTCTCAGGACGAAATGGTCGAACACGGACTCTGGCGATGGCTACACAGCTCTGCACTGAGAACTACGGACCTGTTCGCGTGACACAACAGACTTGTGAGGTGCACGAATGACAGCTCAATAAAACGATTTTAGAAAAAGAACGCACATGGGGCGCCTGGGTGGCTCAGTCGTTAAGCGTCTGCCTTCGGCTCAGGTCATGATCCCAGGGTCCTGGGATCGAGTCCCACATCGGGCTCCCTGCTCGGCAGGAAGCCTGCGTCTCCCTCTTCCACTCCCCCTGCTTGTGTTCCTGCTCTCGCTATCTCTCTCTCTGTCAAATAAATAAAATCTTTAAAAAAAAAAAAAAGAAAGAAAAAGAACGCACAGAGAAATAAACAGGACACCTGCTCCTGGACACAGGCTCTCCTGGGGGCAAGGGCTGGTGGTCACCCTCCATTTCCTCTTGAGGCTTCCCTGCTCTGCCCAAGGACAGCGCGTGCTGATGGGGGACGAGGGGACGCTGCCAGTCAGACACAGGGGGACCACAAGCCATCCCAGCCTGCCAGCGTGCCCAGTCACGGTGTCCACACAGCATGGTCGGGGAGGGAAGGACCACAGTGTGGCCTGAGAATGGCCTAGAACCCAACGCTCAGGAAGCTACGAACACTCTGGTTTGAGGACGGCAGTCAGGTAGAACTTGTTTTTTCAGAAATTTCTAGTGTGCTTGTTTCCTTAATTTTTTGACCGAAGAAATTTCAACCAAAACAATAAAGCATCTGTCCCCGTCACACACAGAAAAGGCAGGAACAGCAATGGGACCCCGGCCCGGGGCGCCACCGGGGAAGACTTGGGGGCTCAGCGTGTCCGCCAGGCCACCGAGCTTTACTGAGCTCGGCCCACCAGCTGTGCTGGGCAGGCCGGTTCTGCCAAATCACTTTGGAGAACAGAAACTATGACCTCCAGGAGGGAGTACGCCTCCACCCCTGAGCCCCAGCCAGTCCCAGGGGCCCCCGCCTCTGTCCACCCAGCTGATGGAAAGGGGGTCACCAAGCGCCACTCCCCCAGCATGCTGCAAGGCGTTAGGAACTGGGGTTCGGCCAAAGCCCGGATGGGCCTTTAGCTGGGCTCACCCACACACCTCAGCCCAGCAGCGACGGGGCTGGCTGACCCAGACGGTGCCCACCTCCCACCCATGCAGCCCTGACCACGCCACAGCACCGCCTGGAGAGCTCCAGAACCCACATGGCACTCACTCACACCGGCACTGTCCGGGGTCTGGCAAACTGCCGCAGACCCTCCGGGTGAGCAGGGCTGAAACGGAATCAGAGGCGCCGAGGGGAAACGTGAGGGGCACGTGGGGCTGCCCGCAGGAGTCTCTGCCTCTAAGTCACATGAGCCGACCTCCCTGCCTCGGACACATCAACCCCGAGCCACGGGGCTGACACAAAGCACAGGTTCAGCGTCCGCTCCAAACACAAGTTTATGAAGAAGACGTCCAGACAACCGCGGCTAACTCGGCATCTTCTCCCGAATTCTGTGAGAGGCGTATGAACAGCTGTTCCCACGCAACAGGTACAAGTATAAACGTTACTTGGGATCCAGACCCTGTCAATTCACACCACCGGTGATCTTCTGCATCAACGCCCCAGAAGTAGGACCTTGCTCGTAAGAGCTGCAGAGCACTTTATTCATGGACACCCCCCATGCGTGGCCAGTCCCTGGCCCCAGGCAGTTTTAGGTCTCAGGGGACTTCCTGGCCTGACCAAGGTCAGCACGGCGTCCACGCTCTGCAGCACGGGCACCGAGCGGGGGGCCCGACCCTCTGCCAGCACGGTACGTCAGGGAGCCGCGGGTGTCCGTGTCCAGAGTCTCGGGAGCAGGGCCCTGCGGTCCTGCGCCCCAACTCCACTCAGCGCGGAACGGAGGAGCCACGGGGCAAGCGCCCCCTGCGTGCGCTGGGCCTGCCGCGCTCACTTCCGGCTCTGCCGCGGCCGCCGCTTGCTCTGTAGCTCCTGGCGACCGGCCACCTTCACTCTGGCCCCCGCCCGAAGCCGCCGCCTCTTCTTTCGAGCCCCTCTCCCACCTGGGCCCCCGAGCTGCTCCTGCGGCCCCGTGGGCTCAGTCCCCGAGCCCCGCCGCCGCCGCCGCCTCATCCTCCTCTCGGATCCGGAGCTCGGGTCTGGCCGTGAGTCCTCCTTCCCGCCTTTCCCTAAAACAGCAAGGCCACATGAACGAGGCACCGTGAAGGCCTGGTTAGCCCACTTCCGCTCTGACTGAAGGCGCCAGCTCCAGGGCCACACAAAGGACACACAAGAGGACCCGAAGGCCTCAGCAGCAGACCTGCCCCAGCCAACCAGAGCGTCCTGCCAGTGTGGATGTGAAGTTCCACGGCCGTCAGGCAGATGTGACGTGGTGGTGGCTCCCGGCCGGGCAGGCCGACCGGAGCAGGCCTTCAGGAAAACCAGAAGGCCGGCAGAGTCGGGAGCAAGAAGGCTGCAGAGGTGTGACTCAGAGGGTGGGCAGGCTCGAACCCAGAATGGAGCGGACTCAACCTGGTGCACGACAAGAGCCACGAGCCAGGCCAGTGACCGCAGCGAGGGCCCAGGCGTAAGCCAACATGGACGGAGGTGGCCCGGGCAGGAGCAGAACCAGGGCAAACCAGGAGACCCTTCAAAGGGCAGACCCCCGAACCCGAGACCGTTAAGCACACACGGGCAACCACGGAAGGGCTCTCAGCTGGGGGGGCCACCAGCTGTCCCTCTTCTGCAGCCCTTTCCTGCCCTGGCTGTTGCGGTGCACAGGGCCCATCTCCACGGCAGCAGGCAGCCCCATGCCCCGGCGGGACGTGGGGCGTTAACAAGCACAGAGCAGCCCCCAGCGGGGGTCTAACCATGGCCTCGTGGATGAGCTGGGGAGGAGGGGGTGCAAGGGACACAGACCGCAGGCACCAAAGCCCCATGGCCGGCAGACACCGCCAGTCCTACCTGGCTGCCTCTGTGACCTGGATTTTGGCCGCTTCTTTGTCCTCCTCTCCTGCCCCTCTTCCTGCAGGTTCCTGTAGGCTTTTTCAGGCACGTCATCCTCTGGGAAGAGGCCTAAGGACCAAGGCAGGCTATCAGGAGGCTAAGGGCAAGCTGGGGTGTTTTCAGTGTGCACGTTCAGGGCCCCGTGCTCAGGCCCGCACGGCTACCACCGACTCCAGGCTGTGCGTGCGGGGAGATGCCAGCCAGAGCCAGGCCCTGGAGCGCTCACGCTACGTCGTCGTCGATTCCCTGAAATGCTTAGGCTGAGAGGGGGCCAATGGCGATGCTCTCCGTGTCGATGGGGGTCTGTGCGTGGAAACCCCATCACGTGTACGCAGTATTCAAGCACATCACCGTATGAAAACGTTACCTACAAGTACCGAACTTGAGCTCACAAAGAGCACAACATACTTGCGGGTACGGTGTGATGGAGGGAGGGAGGACAATACGAGGACAGTAAAATACCGATGGCAGAGCCAAGGTGGCGGCCATGCGAGTATTCACCGTCGACCCCCTCTATGCCACCGCTCTACGTCTAAAACCTCACAGTGAAACCGGGGAGAGGCCATCTTCACTCCTATGCCTTATCACCGGCTGCACCGGGCGTACACGGGGAAGTGCCCAGATCTGCTGCACCGCAGACCAGCCACAGGGCAGGCCACGGAACTCACTAGACACGCAGGTTCTCGGGCCCCTGCCCTAACAAGCAGGCACTCAGCAAAACAAGCCTCCCAGGGATTCCAGCACACACCCGGATCCGAGAGCCACCGAGCGGGGCGAGGACAAGCTGCAGAACCCCTCAAGCCCCCTCTCCCGGAGAGAAAGCCCCGCCTGTGCAGCGGTTAGTCCCACTGGAAGGGCGACCACGTGAGCCAATGCGCCCAGGAGGACGACGGTGTTCCGGGCCAGGGTCTCGGCATGAGATGCTCACCTTCAGCAAGGTCCTGCAACCTGAAAGGAGAGACAGGAGCTCACCATGGTCGCAACTTCCACACAAGGGGGGACGCGGCCCTCCTGTCAGCTGCCCGGGGGCCGCCCTCGATGCCCCTCCACCTGCACTCTGAGGGTGGACAGAGGCCCCCAGAGACAGGTGGAACAGAGCGAGGGCAACTCCAAGGGGAGGGGGAGGGGTCGCCAGCCACCTTCAGGGCAACTTACTTCCGGATCACTTTGTAGAGGCGCTTCCGGTTCTGGGAAGGGGTGCCCTGCTGACTGGCCACCGCGAACAGTCTGCTGGCCACGGCCTCGTAGTCAAACTGTGGCACAAAGAGAGACGCAGTCACCTCCCAGGTGCTCCGGGAATGTGCAGCGAGCAGAGAGAGCACGTGGACCAGGCGCAGATCCTCCGGTCGGGTCACAAGGACACGCCCGGACGTCCTCCCGACTCCCCTCTGCAAACACTGCGTACAACACGGGGCAGCGAGCACACTCCCCGGGGCTGCCGCCAACGAGTGAGGGGACCTCCTGGGCCGGCCTCTGCGACTACACCCTCGGGCAGCCACGTCCAAACAGGGAGAAAGAACACAAGCCACGTTAATTTACACAGACGTCATTTAAGCCAATATCCCTAATTCTTACTAATTTAACACGTAACCAATGTTCACACGGCTCTTTAGTAAGCATTCTGTTTCTGCTGGGCTCTGACCCTGAGCGGGACCCGGGACGACCTCCCGGCACTGCCATCTTCTCTGCCCGGTGCCCCACGACGCGAGCAGGGAGCGCACCCAAGGCGGCTGACGGGCAGGGAAGCCCAAGCCCTGTCGGCCGGCCCCCAGTCCCAGTTTCAAGACCTCCCTGCTTCTGTACGTGAGGGCCTGGAGCGCCTGCCTTCACGGAGTGCAGAGGCAGGGCCAGGCCCGCGAGCCCAGGCCACCCACCTGGAGGACGGGGCCCACGCTGTCCTCGCCATCTCCCGGCAGCACCTCACTCCTGTCGCGTGCAGCCCCATGGGGGGAGCCTGGAACAAAAGGGCCCCCGTGAACTCAAAGGTGCGTGCCCAGTGTGCAGAGCACCCCAACACAAACACCTGGGAACCAAGAGCCCTGTGTGCCAGGGCCCATGACCTGGGCAGAGGTGCAGGTGTAGGCTGGGGCAGGGAACGGGCAGCCTCACACGGAGGGGAGAGGTGCCACTGAAAGAGACATCCCAGAGGGGGGGCTGAGCAGTCGTCCTGACAACGGAATTAAGAGGAATTACGTGTGGATATCTTAGGAAACCAATGCAGTGTCAGAAATTCCAGAATCAAGGAAGGGGAGCTAGATCCAGCCACAGGGCAAGCCTGGACCAAGGGACCACAGAGACCGTGTTTCCGATCATCCGGCTTTGATGTCACTGCATACAGAACAGTTCTGGACAACAGGCAGGCGAGGAGGACAGAGAATGAGGACGGCAGGGCCACAGGCAGGCACAGTGGGCCTGCCAGTGCCCCGGTGTCAGAGTGACTCAGGCTACCGAAGGACAGCACGGGCAAGACGCACAGGACGGCTGGATGAAATGCTGGGAGCACGGGTGGAGGGGGCGTGAACGGAACCACCTAGGGGCACTCCAGCAGGGGGTCAGAGCTGGCAGCAGAAAAATGAACCCTTGAATCTATGTGGTCAAATGACCTTTCCTGGGGGAAAGACCGTTTCTTCAACAAACGGTGCGGAGAGAACTTGACAGCCACAGGCAAGAGGACGAAACTGGGTCCTTCACCCATGTACAAATTTAACTTAAAGGGGATAAAAGACCCACATGTAAGAACTCAAATAATACAACTCTTAAAAAAAAAAAAAAACACACTGAGCAGGGAGGGGCGCCTGGGTGGCTCAGTAGGTTGAGCGTCTGCCTTCGGCTCAGGTCATGATCCCGGGGTCCTGCGATTGAGCCCCATGTCCGGCTCCCTGCTCAGCAGGGAGCCTGCACCGCCCTCTCTCTGCTCCTTCCCTCACTTGTGCTCTCTCCCACTCTCTCTCTCTCAAATAAATAAATAAAATCTTAAAAAAGAAAGAAAACAGAGCAAAACCCTCACGAGACTGGCCGCACCAATGACTTCTCAGACGGGGCACTGAAGACACACGTGACAGAACAGACCAACTGAACTTCATGAAAACTCAAACGTCCACTATCCAAAAGGCGGCCCACAGAATGGGGGGAGATATTTGCAAACCACAGACCTGAGAGGGCTTGAGCATCCAGAATGCAGAGACACCTCCTAACGCTCATAGCACACGACTCGCCTGAAAGCAAAGGACCTGAGCGGACATGTCTCCAGAAAGATGCACAGACGGCCAACAAGTGTGTGAAGATGCTCCACGCCCCCGGGACATCGGGCACGTGCAGACCCAAACCGCAGTGAGATACCCCCTCATACCCATGGGGGTGGCTCCTGGCAACAAAACAGGACACTGGAACCCTGCACAATGCTGGTGGGTATACAAAGTGATGCAGCTGCTGTGGGAACTGGGAGAGACCTCAAAAATTTAGAAAAAGAACTGTGTGACCCCACAATCCTACTTCTGGGTATTTGCCCCAAAGAACTGAAAGCAGGGTCTCCAAGAGATCCTTGTTCACCCAAGGTCACTACAGCATGAGTCACAAGAACCAAGACATGGAAGCACCCAAGGGTCCCTTGATGGGTGAGTGGGTAAGCATAAGGTGGCCATACCTACGGCAGAATATTACTCAGCCTCAAAAGAAGGAAAGAAACTGACACATGCTAAGACAGTGATGAACCCTGAGGACACCATGCTCAGTGAAGCCAGCCAGCCACAGAAGGACAAACACTGTGTGACCCACTCACAGGAGGGACCCAGAGCAGTCAGATCCACAGGGACAGAGAGTAGAAGGTGGGTGCCAGGGGTCTGGGGAAGGGGTGTGGGGAGGGGAAACGACAGTGTTTAACAGGGACAGTTTCAGTATGGAAAGATGGAAAGTTCTGGAGATGAACAGTGGTGGTGGCTGCACAAGCTTGTGAATGCACTTGACACTTAAACATGGTCAGCATCTCTCCTGCCCACCGATGTGGCCGAGGAAGCATCGTTCAAGTCCCCCTGCCGACCGCCGTCCTGCCTAAGTCAGAGCCTCCCAGGGCCTGGACCGCTTTGGAAGCTCTTCATCGGAGGTCTGAGCTTTCAAAGGACCAGTGAGAGTCTGAGGAGCCATTCTGAGCCATGGGGGACGCTCTCGGACTGTGGGGTCACGAGATCCAAACACCCAGCGCCCCAGAGGCTCTGGGTTTGTCACCTGCGCCGCTACGGAGGTGGAGGCAGCCAAGAACGTGAGGCCCACAAGGGGGATGGAAGAGCTGCGGAAGCAAAGACGACTGTCTCAAGAGAGGGTTCTCAGAGGCTTGCTGCCCCCTCCACCGTGAAAAACATCTCTGTTGGCGGCACTAAGGACGACACTGAAGAACACCATCGGAGACCATTTCGAACACCATGGGAAAACTGACCGACGGACATCGTGCCTGAGGGAGCCAGTGGCAAGAAGAGAGGCCCAGCTCTTGTACCATCTGATGGCCGCGACTGCGCAGACAAGACTGTCACTCAGAAATACCAGACTGCGAACGACCACAGCCGTGAAGCGAGGACAACCCTGCCTAAGCAAAAGATGGTGAGTGCTTCCTCCAGCCAGAGGTCCAAGGGTTCTGGGAAGTTCAGTGGTGGCCGTGGGGCGTACTTCCGTGGGTGAGGTGGCTCTGGTAGCAGTCGAGGTGGGGGTGGTGGCCGTGGGGCTGCTCTAACAGGCTTGGGAACGACAGGGTAACAACTCTGCAGCCGGCAGAAGCTGGCATGACTTTGGCAGTTGCAGCAATCTTCCAAATTCTGCACCCATGACAGGAGGGAATTTTGGAGGCAGGAGCTCTGGCCCCTGAGGTGATGGAGGCCAATACTTTGCCAAACCACGAAACAAGGTGGCCGTGGCAGTTCCGGCAGTGGCGGCAGCAGCAGGAGCTACGGGAGCGACAGGAGGTTCTCATCGCTGCCAGGACACAGAGCTGAGGAGGAGAGGAGAGCCGGGGGGAGCCACGGGGGGGCCACAGGGGGGCCACAGGGGGAGCCACGGGGGGGGAGCCACAGGGGGGCCACAGGGGGAGCCACGGGGGGGAGCCACAGGGGGAGCCACGGGGGGGGGGAGCCACAGGGGGAGCCAGAGGAGAGCCACAAAGTGCCAAGGAAGCTACGGCTTACAAGAAGACCTGGGACCTCAGCCACGCACTGTGGCGGCAGGGCCGAGCTGCTGCAAACACCTGTGTGTGTGGGCAGAAAACTCAAGGACTGGATTTGTGACTAACAGTATAACAGGGTATTTTAGTCTCTGTTCTGTGGAAAGTGTAAAGCATTCCAACAAAAGGTTTTAATGCAGATCTTTTTTTCCACCCATGCTGTTGATTGCTAAAAACAATAGTCTGATCACGACACTGAATAAATGTGTCTTAGAAAAAAAAGTTAACATAGTAAACTTCACATGTGTATTTTACCACCAAAAAGAAAAAAAAAAAAGAGTGGGAGGCAGGGAAGAGTCCTGAAAGTGGTGGAAGACGCACCCCTGCAGCCACGGGACACAACCCAGTCCACGGCGCACATGAGATCAACCCATGTCCCACAAGGACCCACATTAGCATCAAGACTGTCAACAAACCAGACCGAAGCCCAGGCCCTGACCCCAAAGGCCTTCAGTGGGACACCACCCATGGCATGTTTCCCCGTGGTAGGCTCCGTCCATCGGCGTGCTCACTCCCCCATCTAGAGGGCACCTCCTGGGCTGGGGCTGCTCCCAGCACCGGGACGCAGCTGCGATCAAAAGAACTCCCGGTCCTGGGGGAGCCGGCATCCGGTGGGGAGATAGGACCACGAACGACAGACAAGCAATTCACGTAATTTTAAGTGATTTATGCCAGAAAGTAAGATATCTTGTGGAGCAACCCAGCGAGGGAGACAGGGTAGGCGCAGGGAGGTCCAGGTGGGCCCGGTGATGGAGGGTGGGGACCAGAGAGGAGGGGTGAGCAGGGCAGAGGCACCGGGGAGGAACGGTGGGTGAGAAAGGAGCCAGGGAGTCAGGACGGCACCCTGAGAACAGGAGGCCGGGGGGCGAGGCCCAGGACGGAGAGGACACACCCTGGCTGCCGGGCCGGGGACAGAGGCCAGGGGCAGGCCGAGGACAGGGGGACCAGACGAGAAGCGAACGCAGGGACGCCGCAAGCACCAAAGCTCGCCGGGCCAGAAGGGGCGCCCTCACAGCGGCTGCGCTGACCCTCCCCTCACCTGGCTCCTTGGACAGCACATCCTGCTCGCACTCATCGTCCTCCGACACGCCATCCTCCTCCTCCCGTGCGTCCAACTCATTCATGAGGTCTTCGATGGCAAACGGGGCCTGTTCCACGATCGCCTCAAAGATGCCCCGAGTGATGTTATGCAAAACCAGGGAGCTGCGGGACAGCACGTGCTGGAGCAGGCCCGTTAGGCTGGGTAAGCCCGTCCCGACCCCCCAGCCCCAGCAGCGGCCACTCCGCTGACCCTGTCACGCACACACAACTCCTTCTCTCTTCCCGACAGGGGAACCCGTGAGAAAGAAGAACCAGGCCGGAGGAAAAGGCCCCTGCCACTCACTCCTGGGTCCGAGCAGCAATCGTGCAGAAGGGATCAATGAACTTGAGGTTCTGGTCTGCCGTCAGCTACAAAGAAAGGGGGGGGAGCTGCCTCAGTCCCTTGTGCGTGAGCACGGTGGGGGGGCTCAGCCGCCGCCCGCAGCCCACTGGCCTCACCTCAGCGGCGCCCACTTTGCTCAGCTCCTCTAGGAAGATCTCCAGGAAGTGGCTCTTCACCCCGCTGGGGGCCTGGCTGTCGGGGTGCAGGATCTCCGTCGTCAGCAGCTCCAGCAGCTGCTCGACGTGCCTGAGGAAGGAAAGAGGCCAATACGGCGGGCAGCCACAGCAGGCTACGAGCCCGCGACGTCCCCTGACAGGAACACCATCACACGCCAGCGCCCGCCCCACGGGAGGCAGCTGGTGATCTGGGTCTGCTCCAGCACAGACGACTCGTAATTACGGGTCGGTGACCATCGTCGGCACCAGCACACGTGGCGAGGCCGCGTCTCAGCTACAAACGTGTACAAAGTACACGTTCGCACACGCCTTCCCTTCTGTGCAGGGACCACAAGCGGAAGGAGAAAGGCCTGGCGTGACAAAGGCTACACCACCGTGTCCCGCGTCTCTCTGTCCTCACGGGGACCTGCCCAGGAGCGCACACCACGGCAGAGCGAAGGCAGAGAAAGGAGACGGGGAAGAGCTGCTTCCCCAGTCCCACTGCACGGAGTCGTGGCCCCAAGCTGGCCACATCTGCCGCCCCTGAGCACGCTGCTGTCAGTGGCCTCAGAGGCCTGGGGCTCCAGGGTCAGAGAGTTCTGGCGACAAGTCTTTGCTGGTCTACATGCATGGGGCGCTGACTACCACACCTGAACTGGAGAACACGCACTCCGTAATGAGCCCTGGGGGGGGGGGGGGGGGCGGGGGACAGCGCGGGGGATTCACCGGCCACAGAAGGGAAGGGATGCTGTCTGCGGCTCAGGGAAGGGGAGCCCTCCGCCCAGGCTAGTGACAGTAACGAACACTGACCAACCAACCAGGTCTGGCCGGCTGAGCGGGAACGGGGACAGGCTAAAGGAACAGACGGCGCGGCCCAATCAGAGGCTACCAGCTTCTTCAAAAGGGTCTCTCTGCATCTCTTAGCAGCGTGAGGAAAGAACTCCTCTCACAAGAGTTATCAGAGATAAAATGTCCCTTCAGCCTTCGGTTCCGCTCGTGCACTAGCCACCTACGAAGACCCAAACCCTACGTCCTGACAGCGAGAGCCCTGGCCTCGGCGCCTCGCGGGAATTAGAGGGGGAAAATCAGGCTCCGCAGCGGCACCCTCGCCCTAAGCATGACGTCACTCATCATAATTCTAAACTCAGAAAAGCCCAGGGAACTACAGGCCACTCCTGCCGGTCTGTTTTATAGGGGGAAAGAGTGGCCCTGGGCGAGGATGTAACCTCGCTCTCCGGGAGACCCCCCCCCGGCGGGAACGCACGCTCCGCGGCAACAGCTGGGCTGGGAGCTGGCGGGCACGCTCGTGCGCAGACTGCAAATACGCTGGTCTAGCGCACCGTTCCATTACAAAGCCACTCAAAATATATTGTTTCCAAGTCTCTTTCCTCTTGCTGCACCCCCAAAACCACGCAGCAGGGCGCTGACACGAGGGGCGCCTTGGACACGTCATCAGTAAAATAAAAAGCAGTCCGCAGACGCCGTGCGTGCTCAGACGCCACCGTGCACCCCGCACACAGGACACAGAAGCGTCTGTGAAATCTTTGTGTTGGGAGCTCGCGTTGCATTTCCTTCGTTTAACAAAACTTTTCCTAGTTCCTTATACTGGGAACGTGTCACTCTCATAATTAGAAAAAACTGTAAAGAGATGAAATTTTAATTTTAAAAACTTTAAAATGTGAACTCAGGGGCGCCTGGGTGGCTCAGTTGGTTAAGCGGCTGCCTTCGGCTCAGGTCATGATCCTGGAGTCCCGGGATCGAGTCCCATATCGGGCTCCCTGCTCGGCAGGGAGTCTGCTTCTCCCTCTGATCCTCCCCCATCTCATGCCCTCTCTCTCTGTCTCATTCTCTCTCTCAAATAAATAAATAAAATCTTTAAAAAAAAAAAAAAATAAAATAAATAAAAAATAAAATGTGAACTCAGAACCCATTTGGTGCTGTGGATCTCGGTCTGCCTCCTGGACGTCCAGAGGCCGGCTGCCATCACCGGGAGCCGCAGCTCAGCCGGCCCTGCCCCAGCGTGCTCCCCGGGGTCCCCGGAGGGTGGAGGAGATCGGGCTCGGCGGAGCCCCACCGGCCCGGGGCCAGGAGAAGCCCGATGCTGGCCACAAAACGCAGGCCTCTTAATTTGGGGGACACGGACTACCCCCATCACAAGCACCTCTGTCAAAAGTGACAAGTTTGGATAAATTAAAAATTTCTAGAACCAAAGCAAATACCACTGATAACAGAACTGAATATGCCATGTAATACCAAAAAAGAAAAAAAAAAAGCACCTTAGCTGTGCATCAATTCTATTGAAAACCAGTATTACGATAATGAGAGAACTCAATTTGGATTCATAATAAGGGCTTACATTCAAGGTCAAAAACATTCATTTCTGTAAACACATGCACAAACCAAAATTTTAAAATGCCTTCATCTTAAGCACCATCGGGTCACCCTTTAATGGGAAGATTGACATCTCTTTATGACGAGTAACTGGGAGAGAAGCATATGGCCCCGGCCCCAGTGACAAGACGGGCTCGCCTGTGAGCAGGAGCCACTCTCGGGATGTGCCGTGAGTACCAACCTTTCTTGCCACCCCTGCGTCTTCAGGGCCTTCAAGGACTCATTCAGGACCATCCGCATGAGCTGTGGCATGAACGGAGACCCTTGTTAGTGGGGCACAGCCTGGATTTCCCCAGAACCCCCTCCCCCCCGGTCATCCCTGTGGCCCAGAGCGCATAGCAGGCCCTCCAGAGCTGTTGGACAGGACACCAGAGAATGTGTCGCTGCCCCCAGGCTGGGATGCTCCCGCTTTCCAAGAGCACCAGGAATTCTGGCTCACAGCAGACACGCTGGGGAGCAACTGCTGGGCCATGAACGAAAGCCAAATGAACGGTCCCTATTTCAGGAGTGGGAACAGAGAACAAAGTGCCTGTCCCCCCCGGGGAGGCTGAGCCCCTTGGGAAAGGCTCCTCTGAGCTTTCCGAAGGACTTCTCTCCCCAACAGTGAAAGTGTTTGCTTTCTCTCTCATCCCCAGGGCGGGTAACTCCCCCATTAAAAAAGCTCATCCTTTATGACAAATCCCGACTCCTGCCCCACGATTCCCCGTTTCCCCTCGGCAACAGCTCACGGCTTTTCCAGCCGGTTTTCCTACCGCCCAGATGTGAAGCAGCACACCCAGAGAGGGCTCCAGGAGTGTAAAGTGACAGAGGATGCACATGGGGATGGGTCTCCTGGCCGTCAGGTGTGCCCCAGGACACACGGGGCCCAGAGGACACCACTCACTGTGCCTACAGCTGCCAGATGCTTCGCCTCTCCAGGGGGCTGTGCTGCTGGGTGCGGTCACACGGGCCCCCACAAAGCAACAGAAGCCATCCTATCAAGCACACAGCAACTACATCTTAGGGAAACTCCTGTCTGGTAAACCCGTGCTTTGTGAAAGTGCACAGCCTGGCCCCTGCCCCCGGCCTCACATGCTTTAGCTTCCATCTTCCTCCCTTCCTGAGCTCCATGCCTTGCCCACTAGCTGGTCCTCACCTTGACATCTGAGATACACAGGGCCCACATAACCCCGGGGCCAAGTCTGAGCTGGGAGCTGATCCCAGTGGCAGATCATGAGTAACTGCAGCCCCAAAGGCAGCCGTCCTCAATGAGGCCCAGCTGGGTCACCTGCTCTCAGACAGCAACACTATCCTAAGCCCCAGTGAACACTGCCGCGGGAACAGGAGTGTGGTTCAAATTTGGGGTGGGGATACGGAGTCTGTAAATCTCCCAACTTTCCTGCGTCTCTGAGGGCAAATCAATAACCTAAATTCTGAGGAACGCAGCATCAGAAAGAAAAAGGGGATTCTGCATACCATTCTACGATACGAACCGTCCTCACCCAGAAGAAAGCAGCTTCCCAACTGGGCACCCTACAAGTGGACAAGGGTCTACGACTAGGGCGTGAACTCCACGCAGGTTTGCTGGCACTCACGGCTCATGGCAACTCCAGCAGGGGTGCAAGGCTGCGGCCCCGATCCTCCCCAGACAGGCCATTTTCATCTCCTCCTCTGAACCGGAATCTGTGCACTGCTTAAGTACGGAGTTCTCTGCCCGCTCACCAACCCTCAGAGACAGGGCACATGCCGGGCAACCCTAGGCCCTCGAGACTTATGGGTCACAGTACTCAAGGGCGCAGCCCTGCCAGGACAGGAGACGCTCGGAGGCCACATCGCTCGGGGCCGTGCCCCCAGCTCCCCCAGCCCCACCCCCACGCCCCCCATGCCTGCCGCCGCCGCCGGCAGCCTCACCATGTAGAACTTATCCAGGCGCAGTCTGTCGATGCCTGTCCACTCGCGGTTCATGGTTTGCCAGAATGTCTGAAGGAACAGATGCTCTGCAGGAAGAAAAAAGGCCAAAGAGAATCACAGGGAACACAAAAGCCACTCTGGGAAGTGAGGTGAGACAATATGGAGAAACCTGCTCAGGACATCATGTGCGGCCAACCTCTGGGGTCCTCAGCCCAGTCTGCTGCACTCAGAAGGGGTGTTTGGAACTGGGCTTAGAAATGGGGCTGGAGGAACCTCAGAAAGAAAAGCAAAGCCCAGCTACAACCTCAATCTGCAGCCACGTTCTCTGAAGAATAGGCGCAAAGAGCTGGCAAAGCCACTAAAAGAGAAGGGCTGCTTGGGCCGGCTCTTCCCCTACTGGGGCCGGAGACCCTGCCTGACCCCCACAGGCTGGCTCTTCCCCTACTCGGGCCAGAGACCCTG